>NW_004949102.1:6123590-6146039 GCF_000317375.1 Microtus ochrogaster | reverse complement strand
ATCTGCCTGCCTCTGCCTCCTGAGTTCTGGGATTAAAGGCGTGCGCCACCACCGCCCGGCTTCCCTGTGCCTTTTTTGTCCCTGCACGCACATGCATACACAACTCCCCTTTTATCAACATTCTCCTCCAGAATGATCCATTTACTAAAATCCATTCTCCTACACTTGTTTTTGAAACACAGACTCTAGAGTGGACATTAGGATTCACTTCTGATATTTTTGCACTCTGGGTTCTGAGAAGGGTCTAAGGAGTGGTTACCGCTGTAATCTTATTAGAAATCTTCTATGCTCTATTTTAACCCTCCTTCCCTAGAGTTCCCAGCACCCATTGGCTTTTACTGTTTCCATGGTTTTTATCCTTTATCTTTGCAGCTTTTGTAGCCTAATCTTGTTATTAATACCTAACTTTTCCTCACATACCAGATTTATTCAGCGTAGCCCTGTCACCTTACTGAGAAGCCAAGTAGTCATCCCCATCTTACAGTGGGCCATTGCGTCTACTACCTTGGACCACCGAGATGCCAACTGCAGTGTCATGAGGTTCCTACGAGACCTCATTCACACAGGAGTAGCAAATGATGTGAGTATAAACATGCCTTTTTTTGTGTGTATGTGGCTTTTTTCTGTCTCTTTTGTGTACTTGGTTTGTTTTAGTTGACCTGTACCATAGGGGATCAGTCACTGACCAAGTTACTAACCTCTGGATGTCAGCCATCTGTGCTAAGTGCTGCATACTGCACAGCCCTGGTTCCTAGTGTATGCTCCCGTTGTCTTACAGCATGAAGAGGATTTTGAATTGCGTAAGGAACTGATTGGACAGGTGATGAACCAGCTTGGACAGCAACTTGTAAGCCAGCTGCTCCACACGTGCTGCTTCTGTCTGCCACCTTACACCTTACCAGATGTGGCTGAGGTGCTCTGGGAGATCATGCAGGTTGACAGACCGGTAAGTTTCTCTCATAAGGTGCCTGCTCTCGCAGTTCCCAAATCTAATAAGCTTTGGTTCCTTGAAACTGGCCCTAAGTTTGAACCAGCTCTATTGTATATGTTCTTGAAACCAAATTTAGACACATCACTAAGCTTCATTTGTAAGTGAAAGGGCCCATTGAAAGCTAGTAACTCCTTATTGGATTCTTGAGGTTTGTAATATCACCAGAAGTGTGTACTAAGCTTTGGATTCGCTTGTGTCTAGCCCATGGGAAATCTATTCATTTGTGAGAGATACTTTTTGGGAGAGGGGGCGTTGTTTGAGACAGGGTTTTTCTGTAGCTTTGGAGCCTGTCCTGGAACTCTGTAGACCAGGCTGGCCTTGAACTCACAGAGATCCACCTGTCTCTACCTTTTGAGTGCTGGAATTAAAGGCATGTGTCCATCAACACTGCCTGGAAGAGATACTTATATATTAGTTATACCCAGATGCAAATTACTCAAGAAATGTACAATCACTCTAGACTCTATCCTGGATGACATTGATCCTTGGTGCTTCATTAACCAGAGTTTCTGTAGGGATACAAGTATTAGAAGTAAACCATAGTATACACACCTAGATTTGACTGGGTCCTTTTTCCATTCAACGTGGAGTGAAGGGACTGCTCATACATGCTAAGTATGTGGTATACTACTTGTCTGTACCCCAGCCTTGGACATTTTATAAGGGTATGTAATAATGCACAGGTTATTTCAACCCTCATGCTCAGTGGGTGACAGATACTGCAGTCAAATGACCCTCGCTTCCTCAAGTAGTTTCAGTACTAGCTATGTAATCATAAATGATATTATGCCTACTATATAAAAATATGAGATTTTTTTATTTTATGTGTGTATGAATGCCTGCATATATGTTTACAGCACATGTGCCTAGTACCTGCAGGGGCCAGAAGAGGGCATTGCTTCCCTTGGAACTAGAGGAATAGACAGTTGTGAGCTGTCACTTGAGTGCTGGGAGCCAAACCATAGTCCTGCAAGAGAAGGAAATTCCTAATCAGTCATATCTCCAGCTATCATGTCAGAGCTTTGAGCATAGTGACACAGTATAATACCCTATAAATTATTTTGAAAAATATGATTTCTAATTTTTAATGTTAATTTATAAGCTGTTTATGAAAATACACAGTAGGGCCTAAAATGAACTATCTTCCAGAACCAATAAATAAGTAATAAAAATGCATAATTGTACTATAGTTCAGTTATTTATTTGTTCAGTTCATAGGTAGATATTACAAGGAAACTAAATTAATACAGTCCCTGGGCAGGATGACTTTAAAATCCTGATTCTCGATTCTTTCTGATATGGTTTCTACATCACCCGACCCAGAAATCATATATCCCTGACTCTTTCCCCAAGAAATAGCAGTACAAGTATAAAAAGGGTGCATGCATTTGTGTGTGCGGGTGTGTGTGTGTGTGTGTGTGTGTGTGTGTGTGTGTGTGTGCATGTGCGGGTATGTGTGTGTGTGCATGTGTGTGTGCATATGCATGTGTGTGCAGGTGTGTGTGCACATGCATGTGTGTGCGTGTACGGGTGTGTGTGCACGGGTGTCTGTGCATGTGTGGGTATGTGTGTGCACATGCATGTGTGTGCATGTGCGGGTGTGTATGCATGTGCGGGGGGGTGTGTGCATGTGTGTGCATATGCGTGTGTGTGCGGGTGTCTGTGCATGTGCGGGTATGTGTGCACATGTGTGTGTGCGGGTGTGTGCATGTGCGGGTGTGTGTGTGCGTGCATGTGCATGTATGTTAAAAAAGAAGTGTTTTGGTCACTACCAGTTTAATAAGTGTTTAAAGGAACCTTTAAAGTATATGGTTTAAGCAACTCAGGTTTAGTTAACTGCAATTTTAGCATGTTCCTAATTAAGTATTGCAGTTCATAATTATAGTAAAAATTTTATATAGATACCTAGAGTAGGAGGTTCATTTAGGCCATGGTACTATTTTGAGAACTTGTAAAGGAGAAAATTCTCATTTAGTTAATTCTGAGTTCCTTATTTTTCTATCTGCTTTATTGCTTTAAAAACACAGGTACATAATGACACACACTGATCCCAGCTGATCTAAGTACTTGGGAGCTAGAGGCAGGAGGACCACAGGTTTGATGCAAGCCTAGTTACATAGTGAATTTTAGGTTAGCTGAGGGTTTGTGTTTAGTTCATATTACAGAAACAAAGCAAAAAGAGACAGTGTGAGTGTGTACAGAGAGGGTGTGTGTCTGTGTTTTGTTGATGTTTGATTTGTTTATTATTTTTCTTAAGACAGGATCTGACTATATAGCCTCAGCTAGTCTGGAATTCCCTATGTATTCCAGACTGGCCAGAAATTCTCAGTCCTCCTGCATCCATCTCCCAAGTGCTTGGGTTAAAAGCTTGTGTCTTCATACCTGGCTATGTAAGCCACACAGTGTGGACTGGAGAGATGCTTTTGTTTTGTTCAACCAGAACATTTGAAGGCCTAGGATAGTATTTTGTTAATCTTATTTGGCCCGATTCTGTAGGTGCCAGATCTTATTCCTTTTAAAACTCGTGTCTAATTTCTCTATACAGACCTTCTGTCGGTGGCTAGAGAATTCCTTGAAAGGTTTGCCAAAGGAGACAACTGTGGGAGCTGTCACAGTGACACATAAACAACTTACAGATTTCCACAAGCAAGTCACTAGGTGAGTGGTGCCGGGGCCTTGTGAAAGGAAGACAAAAATAACTGCTTAGACTTTTATGAATCGGCATAAAAAGTCAGCGGGTGGCAACTTCATCATGGCTTACGAGTGATGTGGCCTTCAGTTAATCAGCTAGAGTGCCTGTTTAGTTAGGGTTTCTAGTGCTGTAAAGACACCTTGGTCACAGCAACTCTTAGAAAGGGAAAGCATTTATTAGGGCTGGCTTGCTTACACTTCATGTTATCATCATGGAGGGGAGCACGGAAGCATGCACGCAGACATGGTGCTGGCTTCATCTTGATCAGAAGGCAACAGGAAGTAGAGTGAGACACTGAGCATGGCTTGGGCATGTAAGACCTCAAAGCTCACCTCCACAGAGACAGAATTTCTAGTCAAGGTCACACCCACTCCAACAAAGCCACACCTTCTAATAGTGTCACTCCCTGAGTTTATGGGGGCCGATTACATTCAAACTGCCACAGTCCCCAAACCTAAAAACACTCAGATTCTTTTGAAATTTTGAAGTTTTAATACTGTGCAAATAAAACATTTCTGAGATGTTTAGGCTCATGAGTCATTTACAGTGCATTATATCTTAATTTAAATGTGATGTGACTGTCTCCTAGTTACTGTCTTACAGTCATTAAAGTGCTCATACCTTTTGTTGCTCCTATTAGGAAATGGGTTTTCAGTTTTTCAGTATTAAAACCTCAAAAATAAAAATACAGTGTTGTTTTCTAAATGTAACCTTGAATTAAAGTCCGTGTGAGACATTGTGGTCTCTACATAGTATTCATGGCAGTTACTCGATTCAGATTTTGTGACTGATAGGTAGATCCTTCAAAATTTGGCTAAATCTTAAGTACAGGATTTTATTCATACACTTGTGGGATGATGTGTAAGCCAAAGAATAAGTGCTGTAGCCAGGGTGATAATGTCAGAAGAAAAAAACAACCTGGAAATAAAATTATCTATCAATAGAGAATGGTTAAATAATTCATTATATGTCTGCACTAGTAAATAGTCACTATAAGTACATGTGATAGATGAGAAATCGTACAGTTCAGACATGGTGACACATGCTTTTACTTTAAAAAATTTTTGGCCATAATGAGAAAGGAACGTCATGTTGGAAGGACATAGAACAAAGCTGCTCATCTTACGGTAGCCAGGAAGCCGAGGCAGACAGAGTGGTATCAGGATAAGATACATGTGTACTGAGAGTCTGGCAGGTTCAGATTCACCTGTAATTCTAGCTCTGGAGGGCCTGGAAGGGGAGTTAAGGTGTAGGAGCTCAGGAGGCACATCTCATCTGTAGTCAGGAAGCAGGAAGAAATGAACACTAGTAGTTAGCTGGATTTCTCTTGAATTCAGCTACATTTATTTAGAGTAGGCTTTCCCTCCTTAGTTAACGCAGAAACTCCTTTACACACATGCCCAGAGATTTGTCTCAGGTGATTCTAGAATCTGTCAAGTTGACAGTCAGCATTAGCCATGTATATGCCCTGTTTTATTTATTTTTGTTTGTATACATTTAAGGTTGCTTCTATTCTTGTCTACTGTGAGTCATGCTGATATAAATAACATTACCATAAACATGGATACCATTATTACACATAGCTCCTAAAACATGGATGTGTGAGCTCAATATGGTGATACAAACCTTTAATCCCGGTATCCACAAGCCAGAAACAGGAGAATCTCTGTGAGCCTGGTCTACTTAGCAAGTTCCAGGCCAGCCAGGGCTACATAGTGATCCCTCACTCGAAAAAACAAGAGAAAAATGGATATGCAAATACTCTTTGAGACCCTGCTTTCATTCCTTTTGTGTTTATGCTAGACTGGAAACTATTGTACTTGGGGAAAAAAAGAAAGGAAAAAGAATTTTTTTGAACAGCCACATTATTTTCCAGAGTACCTTTATTTCTTATATTTCCTCTAGGTGTGTACAGTGTTTTAATTTCTCCACATCCTTATCAACCTTTTTGATATGGGAGGTGCTAGTGGACTTCAAGGTTTTTTTTTTTTTTTTTTTTTTTTTTTTTTTTTTTTTTTTTTTTTTTTTTTTGGTTTTTCGAGAAAGGGTTTCTCTGTGGTTTTGGAGCCTGTCCTAGATCTAGCTCTTGTAGACCAGGCTGGTCTCGAACTCACAGAGATCCGCCTGCCTCTGCCTCCCGAGTGCTGGGATTAAAGGCGTGCGCCACCACCGCCCGGCCTTTTATTTTTTTTATAGACTGATACAGTGCTTGTTCTGAATAACACTGGCTTTCCCCCCTCCCCAAGTATTTTTTTCTTTTATTGAAAAGATTTTCCCCCATCACATAGTAAAATGTCCTAATTATAGTTTTCTGTCCCTCTACTCCTCCAGGCTATTTTGTTGGGTTGGTTTGGGGGATTTTTGGTTTTGTTTTTTGAGACAGGGTTTCTCTTTGTAGCCCTGGCTATCCTGGAACTCACTGCCGGTGTCATGCTGTTTTGATTACTTTGACAATATCATGAATTTTGAAATCAGGGATTATGAGACCTCCAATTTTGCTGCCCCTTTTCAAGACTGTTTTGGGCATTTGGAGTACTTGAGATACCATGTGAGTTGTAGAAATCTTTGTTTCTGTAATACTGTTGCAGTTTTGTGGTTATTGTACTGAATAAGTAGACTTCTTTGGCTGTTGCTGATAAGACAACAATATTAAGTCTCAGAGCTGGGTGTGGTGGCTAGCACTGGGAAGGTGGTAGTGCAAAGGTGATTAATTTAAATTTAAAATAAATCCCCAGCCATATAGGGAGTACAGGGCCAATCTCACCTACAGGAAACTGTCTTAAAAGGGGGTGAGGGCGTTGAGGCAAGAGACTCATCCATTTTAAGTACAAAGCCAACCTGAGCTATATAGTTTCAGGTCACCCTGTACTATAATGTCTTAGTTAAATGTTGGAGGTTGGTGGGGAGAAATGTTTATTTTGTAGCTTACTAAGTGTCTAAAGGTCATGTCCTAGAACTGATATTTTAATTTTGTATCAGCTGATATGCGTGGCTGAAAATTAGCACAGTAACTGGCCTTTGTGATACATTTCTCCAAAGTAGGGATTCCCCTGTACTAGGTAAGCATATATATAGACTGGGTGACCTTATGAAATGATTTGATTTCCTTTCATTGTGACTTTATAGTACGGGTGGTATTTTACATGACTGTGGTCTCTGGAGAAAGTTGCTTCTCCCTGCTTCTGTTTGTTTGTTCATCTTGCTGGTCACCAGAAACCATGATTTGTTGGCTCTAATTTCCTTGAAGCAAATGGAAGCCTAGGGGAAATCCTCCAGAGACTGTTGGCATTATGCTGTTATTTTCATTTTGGTTAATTCGTCTTTAAATAAGGTTAGTTCTACCCTGTAAGGTCATTAAGAGATGCCAAATGGAACCCCGAAGCTCCCACACAAAATAGATGATCCGTAAAGTTTAACTCCTTTTTGTTTGGAAAAGAAACTGCCAGACTGTCATTGCCTATTTGCAAAACTAGCTGGGGCATGTCTCCTGCCTGCTTTACAGCAGTCACCCACACATTCTGGAATATGTCTCCACACCCATATGCTTTTCATGGGGCTAATATATGATGGATAGAATAATGAGTAAGTCTAAAATCAAGTCACAGACAGCATTCTAGTTCGTGAAAGGACTAGAGAAAAGGATCTAAGTAAAGCAGTATTGTGAGTAACCGTATCCTTGGTCCTTGCTCAGTGAGAAGGCAAATGAACCAAGTAGCCTTGACCTTTATTGCTGAACAAGTTCTGCAGCTCCCAGAGCAGGCTGGGGCGGGTGTGTGTGTGTGTGTGTGTGTGTGTGTGTGTGTGTGTGTGTGTGTGTGTGTGTGTGTTCGAGCTAAAAAGGGGTTTGAGATTGCTCACCTTCTCTTAGTAATTCTCTAGTGTGTGTTGTCCTTGAACCTGTGCATGACTCAGTCTCCCTTTTGGTTTTAAGGTTCTCTAACTCTTGCCTCAACATGCTGTTTTGTTTGCCCTCCTAGGAGGGAGGGTGAACTGGTTCAACTTCATTGTAGCGAGTCCTGGCCTGCTTTGCAAATGGTGCTGGTAATGAATTCTCCAGCTTTCTTACTTGGTCAAGTTGAAGAAAGCTGAGCTTTATCATCTTAGAATACATTTTTTTTTCTGAAGAAAAAAGAAAAAACATGATAAGCCATCATCAGTTCAAATTGATTGAGACTAAAAGAAATCCTGCCATTGTTTCCTACTTGTCCATGCCTAGCATGACATCATATCATGCATGACACTCTTAAAGCTAAAAGGTGCTGAACATAGGAAGTGTTGACACTGGAATTAGAGACCAGATGGGGTGCTTCACTGGTCAGGTTGTCATTGCCTACCAAGACACCAGATAAAATTTCCTAGCACCTGCCTAGGATTATGAGGGTTGAGAAATAGTGGCCACAAGCATATTTGGGAAAGACTTGGAATTATGGGACTAGAATATAGAAGATAGTAATAGGGGTTGGAAAATAAAATCTGAGACCAGAAACTAGTCAGTGCCATAAGAACTACAGTAAGAAAATAGTATTGACAATTAAGGACTTTTTAAAATTTTGTTTTCTCATTTTCTTTGTATATAGGGGGGTATTTTTGTTTTTATCTTTTCATTGAACTTTTTGATCCTTTCTTGTGGGCTTACCCACCAAGGTCATTTAAGTTCAAAATTAGCTGGAGCTCTTGCCACCTAGGACAGTCATTGATAGGATTGGGCGCAGAAGTGGAACTGATTGGAGACTTACGTCCATCCTTACTGTCTTAGTCACTGTTCTATTCCTGTGAAGAGACACCATGACCAAGGCAATTCATATAAAGGAAAACATTTAATTGTGGGTTTCTGAGGGTTGGTCCATTATCATTTTGGGTCCCCATGGGCCTGTAGCAATATCCTAATGTAAAAATGCATTCAGTTCAATTTCAGAAGTCCTCATAGTCTTTCACAGTCTCAAGACCAAGGTTTTTCTGAGACTCATAACAGTCTCTTAACTGTAACCCTCTGTAAAATCAAAATAAAAACGAAATCACCTATTTCCAACATTCAGTGGCACAGAGTATACATTACTATTTCATAGAGGAGGAAAGGGAGTATAGTGAGGAAATACTGGACCAAATTGAGACCAAAAGCAGCCAAGCAAATTCTAAATTCTCTCTCCCCGTGTCTCATATCAAATCAAACTCTTCAGATCTCCACTCCTTTCAGCTTGTTGACTGCAACACACTTCTCTGTTGGGCTGGTTCCTCACCCTGTTGGGGGGGGCTTTCCTCAGTGGGTATCGCACTGCTCTGGCATCTCCAGCATCTTGGGGTCTCCAACACTATCCAGGCTTCACCTTTACAACTTCTTGCAATGGTATTGTTGGGCCTCCATGCAGAGATACCCCTGGCACACAACTGACCCTTATTTAACCAAGAAGGGAGATCCCACAACCCCTTTCTTATACCCTTAACTCAAAAGCTAGAACCACATAGCTGAAGCTGCCAAGTTCTGCCTCTTGTGGGAGCTGGAACTTGGCTCCCTAATTCAAATATGTTTGTATCAACTTTCTGTTGATGGTTCCCTTCCCTGCTTAAGCTTTTCTTTAAGTCCTTTTCCCAAGTTGGAAGCTTAGTTAGGTTAGGTGGGATCTTACCCTAGGGTCACCATTCCCTTTATTACTTTTAGCATCAGGCCTTTCTTTAACTTTTTATCTCCTTGAGCACAGGATTAAGCTCCATTATTCCATTACATTTTCTGGTGTTCCTTTTCTCCTCAAATTATACATTTTGTGTTTTTCCTTGCTCAGCTTGATCCTTTTCATTATAGAGTGACCACTAGTAACCACAGAGCAGAATCGGTAGTGGGCTGTCTTGAAACCTCTGGTAATGCTGATAATCTAAACCTCCTCAATTTAGCCTCAGTCAGACTTTTTTGGAAAAGGGCAGAAAACAGACATACTCTTCTCCAAAATAGCATAAGAATCACCAGGTGGTGGAGATGCAGTGCCTTTAATCCCAGCACTCGGAAGGCAAAGGCTGTTCCAGGACAGCCAGTACTACACAGAGAGACCCTATCTTAAAAAATAAAACAAAACAAAAAAATCACAAGAACGGTCTCCAGGCCACTTGCTAATAGTCTTCTCCACTGAAACCTCTTTAGCTGAGCTGTCATGATCTAGATTGATCTCAATTCCACAATGGCCCATTGAGCCCTGCTTAAAGTGTCTAACCAGTTTTCTTGTCCAAAGTCTTCCGTATTCCTCCAACAAGCGGCATGGTCAGGTCTAATGCAGCAATGCCCTACTAGTCCCTGATACCAACTTCTGTCTTTTTTGTTTTTGTTTTTGTTGTTGTTTCCATACAAGGTTTCTCTGTGGCCTGTCCTGGAACTAGCTCTTGTAGACCAGGCTGGCCTCTAACTCACAGAGATCCGCCTGCCTCTGGCTCCAGCTTCTATCTTATTCACTATTGTACTGATGTGAAGAGACACCACGGTCAAGACAATTCTTATAAAAATAAAGCATTTGATTGTGGGTTTGCTCACAGTTTTAGAGGTCAGTCGATAATTATCTTGGTGGGGAGCATGGTGCTGGAGAAGTAGCTGCAAGGTCTGCCTCCTGGTTCTTAGGCAGAGAGAGAAACAGATAGGCTTCTGAGCTTGGCTTGGGCTTTTCAAAACTCCTAAAACCCTACTAAGCATTCAAATATATGAGCCTGTGGGGGCCATTCTTATTAAACCACCACTGGGAGCATGGCCCTATGGCTGGGAGCTTTACACCCTAATCCACAGGCAGCAGGGGGAGAGAGCCTGGGCCTGACATAGGCTTTTGAAACCCCCGTAACACACTTCCTCCAGTAAGGCCTGCCTCCTAATCCTTTTAATCCTCTCAAACAGTTCTATTCACTGGTAACTAAGCATTGAAATCTATGAGTCTATGGGGTCCAGTCTTGCTCAAATCATCACACTAACTTTGCTATTCACCACAGTTCTCTTGTCTTTAAACATTACTTATTTGGAGTTTATTTGATTGGTTAGTTGGTTTGGTTTGGTTTGGTTTGGTTTTTTTGAGACAAGGTCTCCTTATGTAGCCATAGCTTGCCTAGGACTTACTCTGTGAACCAAGCTAGTCTGGAATTCACAGAGATCGTCCTGTTTCTTTCTCACAAGTGCTGGATTAAGGGCACACACCACCATTCTCAGCACTCAATTTCAATGCTCTTTTTTATCACTCTCAAAAAGGAGCTAGATATAGAGGTATTCCTCCTTCTGGGTTAAATTGAAAGATCTCCATTGAAAACTGGGTAAAAATTTAAACATATAGGATATTGGGATAATAAAAGAATCTTGAGTCTCCAGCACTTTGGGGGTCCTTGTGTATCCTCTCTCTTAATGGTTTGTTGTGACACTCACAGCAGCCTCTGGTAGGTTACTTACCCTCCCTCCTGATATTGGAGACATGAATGACATGAGCTTGCATGCACTTGGCTGCTTCCTTAGCATATGCTGCTGATTTTTAAATAGACCAAAAAATATAATTTTGTTAGTAAAGCTTGTTAAATCAGTAGAAGTGTTAGGAACATAGATATAGTTTAGTGGTAGGTTGCTTGCATAGCATGCACAAGACCCTGGGTTCAATTTCCCACTATGCTAGATAGAGAGTATTGTTGCCTGTGGCAGAGAAAAACTAGAAAAAAAATTTCTGAAATACTCTGTCAACTCCTGGAGACTGAGCCAATGAAATCAACACAAATATAGAAGGACCTCCTACACCAATTCCCCTTTCAGTTTAAACAAAAAAGAAAGGCTTCCACTTTAACATAGTAAAATTACATATAACAAAACAGTTATCAAGCAAGAATTAGTTACAATATTTATATATATTTTATCTTTTGTCATAATTAAGGAAAACTATTCTTCAACTAAATCAAAGATTCCAGAAGGATATAATATTACCTAAGTAAACCAGAAATAAGCAACTTCCGAAACTCTAGAAATGACAAAGACATCTCGCTGTCTGGACAGTCACCCAAAGTTCTTCTGTACCGTTGGGGCATCCATTTTCGGCCTTCAGGCCCATGGTATCCAGCAGACATTTCCATAAAGCAGGAAATTTCAAAGGCAGTTCAGTCACTTTATGCTGTGTCCTGCAGAATTTCTCACAGACTCTTTCATGAATCAGGAACCCCGAAAGACCATCTCACCTTTAGGCAAGTTCAGCAGTCCTCTCTCTGTGAGTTCTTCATGTCCAGTTTACACATCAATCCAGGCAAGAGCAGTTTCTTGCCCAAATGGCTAACTAACTCCATAAGGAGACTCTTCGATGCCCATCTTTTTCTTTAAGTAGATTGGTGCTGTCAGGAGCAGACGTGTCTCATTGTCATGAAAAACCCTGAGTTATTAAAACATTAAATGCCATATTCTATAGTCTTTGAAAGATATGAAGAATGCCTGTCTAACTGATATATCTAAGAAAATCTAACTAACATGACTACAAGCTTGACTATTATTGATGATTATCCATTAACAACCTATATTTCCTAATTATACATTACATTTTTAATGAACTACACAATCACAATATCTTAATCAAGATCAGAAATACCTTTACATATAACAAAATTGACCTAAAATTTAAATCACTAAAGCAAAATCCATACTAATGCAAATTACCCATATCTATATCATATCCCCCTTTAAATGTAAAAGAACATTTATAAACAAGATTTGGGAATATGGACGTAGTTTTTTCTCTCCAAACTGCTTCATGCTGTGTGGGGCCACTGTTAATCAGGTCTTTTGTGGTGTATCCTGTATGCTAGGTTCATCTCAGTCGGCAGTTGAGTGAAGTAATTTTCTGAAGGTGTTCATGGTGATCTTTCAGGAGGGCATGGTCTATCATAGTCAGGAAATCTCTCTGCAGCACACCCTAGAAAACAGCAAAAAGCTGTGTTAAACTCTGGTTTTGTGTGTGTGTCTAGAATTCCTTTTCAAGCCCTCTCCGGTTTTACATGGAGTTCATTACTACATTGGGCACCACTCTGTTGTAAAACACCAATTTTGGACCTTTCTACTTGGTGAGGGAATCTGTAGATAGGCATTTGATACCTTTTCTGTTGCTAGCTTTTACCGGTTACTTCCTCTGGTATTTAACCAGCACAGGATGGCAAGTCTTCTTGAATTCTAGGCTATATCCCTGTGCCTGAGTTTCTTAGTCAGGAGAGGGTTTCAGGAGGATGTGTTAGGAAGTGCTTCCTTTCTCTTGCTTTGGCTTAGCCCCAGGTTCAGTTAGCAAAGCTGTTGGGGAGATAGCTAGAAGAATAAGATTTGCCTCAGCTGATTTCTAGATGGGTGTAAGACAAAGAAGAGTCAGGTGAATGTTGGGCTTATATATTATAATTCTGGGGCATCTCAGCATTTGCCAAGAACCAAGTCCTGTTCTCCTTTTCTGCATGTGTTAACCCTTTTCTTTCTCCCCCTCCTTCCAAGAGGAGATCCTGAGCATCCTGTTCACTAGAGAATCAGTGGCTGATAGTCCTAGTTACTGGACGAGCCTTGTAAACAGCATCTGTCTTTGAATGAGAACAGGGAACCTGCTGGCTGTCTTCCTTTGAGGGCTTCTGGGTTCCTTGTGTCAGGAACTTCAAGTATTCACATTTATTGAGTAGGTTTTGCTCACTGCTCTTTTGTCATGAATGTCTCATTTATATGAATGAATTTGAGTCCCCGAGCAACATGAAGTAAGTGATGGATGAGGAAACTGAGGAAAGATGGGCGTCTTGTCCATGAACACAAGGGCCAGGAATCAGCCCTCAACAGTTTGTCTCCAAAGGTCATTCCTTGAGAACCACCAAGCTTATAATTATCTTCATTTATGGAAGTTCATTTTTACCTGAGTTCTGGGAAGATCTCAGTCATGAGTTGATGGAACCTTGGCATTGCGCTACTCCCCAGCCTGTTGGCTCTCTTGTGTCTGCAGTCAAGCGCCACCCACCCACCCTTTCTCTTCTAGTGCCGAGGAATGTAAGCAAGTTTGCTGGGCCTTGCGAGACTTTACCAGGTTGTTTCGGTAGCTCAAGCTCACATTCCTGCACTGTGCCTGTCGTCCAGGTGAGTTGTATATGCTTCGGGTTCTTTCTGGACTGGTGGGGAGGCTTGAGAATGGGGTTCTATTTAAGGCTCATTGCTGAAATCAAGAAAGAACTTAATGTGCAGTTATCGCAGTGCCTGGGACTTTTCAGGACCTTGATTGTCTTGGACCAGAGCAGGCAGATTAGCCATGTATCTGGATGCCGTTTTCCATTCCATAGAGGGGAACTGTTGCAGGATGCACCTGAAAACATTTTCCCTAATAGCTATTTCTAGCCTAATAAGTGTGTGGTAACAATTGGTACTTTTTAACCTTTAACTTTTTAACAAAAATTTTTAACAAAATTGGTACTTTTTAACCTTTGCTGAGAACAGTGGTGACTGTAATTCCTGGCACCGGTCTTCTAAGGCAGGCTTGCCAGAATTAATGTGTGAGCAGCTTATTCTTATTGTTTCTATGATTGAACTATGCCAAGGAGCTGTAGGAAAGCAGCAGTTTCTCGAGATGTCTCCTGATGGTCAACTTTCTCTATGTGAGAAGCTCTGCTAAGGAAAGGAATGAGTAGGTGGTAAAATTTACTTAGCAGTTTATTGCCGAAGAATGGCAATTCTGTAAGCCCGCACTTTGACATCATAAGGAAGATTTATTGTCCCACCCATAGGCAATATTCTGAATCCTGCACTTACTTGTTGTTTCTGTAGTGAATGCATTATTAGGTCAAGGTGATGTTCAGTAGTATCTTACCACACCAAAAATTTTTCTAAAGGTTGGTTCTTTAGTAAGTAATCTGAGGTTGTCAATGCATTGATAGACCTCAAGAGGCTGCTTGTAGGCAGCTGTAGATGTTCTCTGCTTATCTTCCTCAAGCCCTTACTAAGTGTCAGGTACCATTCCTGTGTGTTGAATATATTAGCCAAGAATCTTCCTATGGGTTTCTACTAGTGTACTCATTTTACAAAGCAGAAAATTGAAAGTCAAATATGTTTAACAATTTGCCAAATGTTACAGTTAGAAGCCAGGGGAGGCAGAGTTCAGGAGTAGGATTCTGGTACCAGAGCCCTCGCTTTAGCCATTATAATAGATGGCACATCTGTTCAACAGTCTTGCCATAGAGTTTAAATCATTGTTAGTAAACAAAGCCCTCTTTCCAAACTAAATCTTGCATGAAAACCCAATATTTAACAGACTAAAGTGGAGCTTTTTTGGTGGTTTACCATGGAAGGCTCAGTTCTGTTGGCTTCCTCCCAACCTTTACATCATCCTTAGTGTCTGCAGCTCAGCACTGGAGACATGCTACAGGCAGTGGTTTAGGGAAGTTGATGTTGCCATGAAATTAATTGCAAGTTGAGAAAAGCCAAACTTTGGTTTTGCATGCGTGTTAACCTGAGCCCTGTAACAGAGCCCAGTGAGTGCCTGAACACACGCATCATGCTGCCTGAAGGCGGCTTTCATCCTGCTCACTGTCCTCTGGAGCCCAGCTCTCAACCGTCTCTTCTCTTTTGTCAGGAATGTCTTTTTTTATTAGAAGACAGGAAGAAAACAACCCAGACTGTGTCCCACAATCAGAAACCTCCGTTGTGGCAGAGGGACCTTCACTGCCGCCAGACAGGGAGAAGCTTCAACCTCCCGAGGCATCCTGAGGAGTTCCTGTTTGGGGTGTGAGGGAGAAACAGCACGGTTTTAAAGGTGGCCGCAGCCTGTCCGGCGTGGTGGGAGGGGAACTAGTTTCCTGGTGAACTTCTTTCTAAAAGGAAAAATAATTCAAGGAAATTTTTTAAAAAAAAGAAGAAGAAGAAACCCTGGAAGCTGGGATGAAAGCAGAACTGTACCATTCACCTGGTAGCAGATGACGCACACGATAGACATACACCAGCATGCAGTGCACATACAGAAACATAACAGTGAGAACTTTCTGTGAGACAGGCACGTTCCCTAAGAGAGATGTGGAAGTTAAGTGAGAAACATGGCTACACTTGGAATTAAAGAGTCGTTCATGTCTCCTCTGTTGTCCTTCCTTTAAACATGAGTAGAAGGATCACATGCACACCCCAGCCGTTCCAGACAAGGAGCCTGTTCTGCTTTCTGTCACCATCAGGGATGAAAGTCAGAACTAGCCAGGGCCAAAGTTGCTATTCCTGTAGAGCCCAACCCTGCTGTTGAGTTGCTGAGTCCACTCCAGTTCACATGCTAAGTCATCAACCTTGGGGAGAAAAACCAAAATTGAGGTGGGTGGAAGGGATATAAATGTGTGTTAAATATTTCTTTTTCTTAGTGAATTATTCATCCAGACATAGGAGGGGCAAGAACAAAAAAGGCTATGGAGAAAATGTATTTACAAGACTACTTGTATTTTGCTTAAAAAGTGTGAAAATTAATTGACCTCTTGGGACATGAGGCTGAAATGGGAAACTCAGAACAGACCTTAATGAGGGATTGTGGTCTTGTGTTGCCATTAGATTACAGGGGCACTGTTCTGTCCTGTGGTGTAACCATCTCAAGATGAATCAACAGCACCAAAAAAAAAAAAAAAAAAAAAAAGAAAAGAAAAAAAAAGAAAAATAAAAACCCAATTTTTAAAATTTTACCGCTCTTGGTTTTTGTTTCCATTCACTACCTCACTGCTTCAAAGTGAATCTGGCTCATCCACCTGTATAATCAGCCTTTGTGGAGCCTAAGGGGCAACTGAGCAGAGTTTTAAAAGGCAGGTTCCACCCTGGGAGTCGCCCTTCAAGAAACTGCTGGTTCTTCCTTTCTGCTGCTTCTCCTGCTTCTTCTCCCCGTTCATGCAGCCTCAGTGAGAGCGAACTGTGTTCATGTCATATAGTCACAAACACATAAACTGGGAATGAACTGTGTGCTCGTGTGTGTCTGTGCGCGCACGCACATGTGTCAGAAGCTTAAAAACAAGGTTCAGTCACCTTTGACATGATACACCTGTGAAATTATGCCATAGCTAAAAAGATGGTGAACATATTAGTGTGTATGTGATATATGTATATATGTGCATGGGAGGGGGCCACACATGGAGGCCAGAGGAGGGACATTTCTGTGGCCCTCTACTTAAAACCATTGATATCTCAAAACCTCATAGGATTGGGCAGTGGTGGCACAGGTCTTTAATCCCAGCACTTGGGAGGCAGACAAAGGCAGGCGGATCTGGCCAGCCTGGTCTACATAGTGAGTTCCAGGACAGCCAGGGACACACAGTGAAAGCCTGTCTCAACAACAGCAACAAAAAATTAACAACCAAATACAGAATCTTGGATGGCGTCCTAAAACCAAAAGGGTAGGAAAGAATTAAGTGTTAGTGGCAAGTGGGGGAATGAAGGGTTCCATCTTGAGATAGGGTCTGAAGGCTTTGACTTCTTGACACTCAAGGCTCCCATGGAAAGCACACATCCCATAGCCGAGCTTGCATCCCCAGCCTTGTTTCTTATTTTTCAAATTTTATTTATTGTGTATGTCTGAAGTGTAGGGCACACATGTTTTTCTTTAATAGCTGGGGATCTTGCTCAGTGGCAGGTCACATCCTTAGTGCCCCCCAAATGTTTTTGGAACACACACTAGATATTTATACTATTATTTACTTCAGAATAACAGTAGGAAACCAAATGAGAAATGAAAGGCTAGATAATGTTCCTGTGAGCCAGGTTCCAGTGATGAACCACAATTTGCATGTAATATCCTAATATTAGTAACACATGCATGAAAACAGGACTTATCTTTTAGTCACATTCCACTCTTGTAGGTGCGCTGTCCCAGACTGGCTTTGAACTACTGAGCTTCCTGTCTTCACCTCCTCAGAACTGGGATTACATTACAGGCATAAGCACCATACCAGGTATGTTGGGAGCAGTGAACTCCCAGATCCTGAATTTCTTGTAAACAACTTGTTTTCCTCTGCTCTGAGACAGCCTACAGCAGCTCTGAGTACGAGACCCTCAGGGCAGGGGAGTAGTTTCTGGTGGGTTTGGCTGGGGCGTGGCTATCAGTTAAGGATCCCTATATATAAGCGGCTCTGGTACACAATAAAGGGGAGCATTCTTGGGGCATTCCTGTTTCAAGGATGACCCGTGTCTCTGTGTGTCTTTGTGTGTTTAAATCTCCAGGCCCTTTAATAGCTGGGGATCTTGCTATTGGTTCTGTAGTGCAGGCTACGTAAGGGTTTTTACACAGCTAGGCCTTTTTATTTATTTATTTGTTTGTTTGTTTTGCTGTGTGTTGGGGAGTGGTTCAAGACAGAGTTTCTCTGTAGTTTTGTAGCCTGTCCTGGAACTACCTCTTGTAGACCAGGCCGGCATCGAACTCACAGAGATCTGTCTGCCTTTGCCTCCCAAGTGCTGGGATTAAAGGCGTGCGCCACCACTGCCCAGTCAGCCTTTTTTTATTTTGAATGTGTGTTACAATGAATCAAACATGGCCTTGTGCATTGCTGAGCAAGCACTCAACCGCTGAGCTATATCCCCGGCCGTTAAGCTAATAGATTACTCCAGCACTTAAGAGATAGAGGTAAGGACAGAGGGTCAGGAGTTCAAGTTTAAGGCCAGCCTGGTATCAGAAAGAGAAGAGGATCCCAGATTCTGACAGTCCGAAGGGGAGTAGCACCCAACTTTTTTTTTTTCACTCTTTTGGGAAGGTTTGGGCAGTTTTTAAGATGGCACACATTCAAATTCCACATCTACCTCAGTCTGCTTTCTCCTTGAAGCAGAATCAGTCAGGTAAATGTCTGTGAAGGCCCAGCTGACTTCCTGACGGGAAGACAGGGTCTCCCCAACCCACCCACCCCACTGCCAGGCAGCCCACCCCACTGAAGCAAGGCTGGCCAACAACTGAACAGTCTGGTAGAACAGAGAAGTTTCTGGGCCTGGGAACAGTCAAGGAATGAGCAGATCTCCTTTTAACATTTATTAGTCCAAAAATATATTAACTTCTACTTTGTACCCCAGCTTCTTATACTCTGAAGGAAGGCAGCTGTCAGCCCCAAGTGTCTAGTGATGTTCTTGACAGAAGGAAGATGAGAAAGGCTCAAGCTAGGGAATCCCTAAATCAGGCCTATTCTCTGCAGAAGCCCCACGAACACTCCTTGGGTACTTTTTGCTAGAGGAATCGGGGTAACCATAAAAGTTGGCTACCCTGGGGTAACTGGACCCATGCATCTACGTCCCGGGCTAGTGATGCTTCTTCCCTCCCACTGAGCTGCTGGCTACACTTCTTCGGAGCCAAACATTACAGATCTCCCAGCGACAATGCTCAAATCAAAGAATTTTAGGGAGACTGTGACCTGAGGCCTCTCTTTGATGTCCAGCTCTTTGGCCCAACTCTTTCTTAACAGACTCAGAAGTAGAACCCTGCAGCCAGCCAGGCCTGCTGGGTCCACTGCATTGCCCTGTCAATCTCCACAGTTGCCCCAGGAAACCCAGGCCAGCCGCTATCTGTAGCCTTGTTACTGCATGCCAACTGGATGATGCATGGGCCAGGGCCCTTGGCCAGCACCAAGGCCTACCACAGGAGGGGCCTGGACCATGGGCTGCAACCGCTGCTGGGACTGCCAGATGTGATGGAGCTCTTTGAACTGCTCCACCATGTGGTCTTTGAGATCTGGGTTTGAGATCTGCAGCCGGATGCTGTCCGCCGACCAGGAGAGCTCCCCGGAGAACATCTCCAGCAACAACCTGGCTGCAACGGGTACCACCTGGGGAACAAAGGAAAGACAGGGCATGGAGAATTGTGCCAGGAGTGTTCAATCTAGCTGGGCATGAAGACATCCAGAGGCAGATGGTGGACTGTTTCATCCAGCCCTAGCAACCAAGTCCTCATGGTCCAGAGGGTCCCATTTCTATCCTGGGTCAAGGGTCCAGCCCCACGCAGAGCTGACCAGGGACGCACCTGTACAGTAATGAGCTTCTTCTCTCGGGGTTTGAGGTCAGGCCATTCTTCACCAAAGCAGAAGAAGATCTCAAAAGGCGGCGGGTTGTTGGTCTGACCCTTCTGGAACAGGATGAGTTCTGCATCAAGATTAAGGCCTCTAGTTAGAGGTTAGAACCCTATCCTGGGTGAGGGACATCCAGGAGGAGCATGGAATGGACCTCACCGTTGAGAAACTGCTCCAGGCTAAAGAGCTTTGTCTTGACTTCTCGTTGGATGGGGTTGGGGCGTGAGTCCTGGACTAAGGCACAGGGCCCACTCCAGAACACTTTGCACTGGCACAGACGGATGGCGTACAGATCCTGGCCCTGCAGCTGGAGGATGAGCCCACGGTCCAGGACATCTAGCAGCTGGTTTGTATAGAAACGCTGCTTGTCACTAGGGATGTCCTCTGGGCTAGGGAAGCGCACTTGCTCCAGGCTCACAGGGCCAAAGAGTTCCACTTGCTCCTGGGTAGCCTCTAGCTGGCTGTAGAAGAGCCTACAGCCTTGGGGGTTGCTGATGGTGAGGGCACGGGGTGGCCGACCGCGGTACTGGAACTTGATCTCCAGGTCAGTCACTGAGGGACAGAGCATCAGGTCACCCAGGCTGTGAGCCCCATGGCTCTTGATAGAGCCAGGTGTAGGCCCAACCTCCCCAGTTTATCCCTGATCCAGGAGGACTGGCCTAAAAGCTCTCCATCATCCTCCTTCTGAGTCAACCCGACCCCATCCCTACCAACCCGCCCAGCCCACCAGGGTCCTTACAAGGCAACATGTGGGGGCTGATCAGCAGGTCAGGCAAGAGCTGATCTGTAGGGGGCTGACTGGGAGCCAGCGGTCCAGGATCCAGGTCCTCAGGGAGAAGCTGCTGGAAGTCAGCAGGATTTCCGGAGGGAGGGACCAGGAGATTTGGATCTGGGGCAGGGGGACCCAGCCCTACAGATGGCTGGAGAGCAGGTGGCCACTTGATGCCGCCATCTTTGGATAAGGAGTAGGGTGCTATGGGAGGCCCGGGTAGCACAGGTTCTGCAGAGGATATGGTGAACGCGGCTGTTAATGCCACCTCGCCACCTCCAAGAACTCTCCCAGGCCTGACCCCCAGCCTTGCCTCCCCCAGCCTTCCTCAGCACCCTCCCAGTTACCTAGGAGACTTGTCACTTCTTACACTAGACAACCCCACCACCACCACCACATCTCCCAACCCTACCTGTGATGCTCAGGCCCGGCAACATTCTCTGGAGCTGAAGGGAAAACACGGGCAAGGGAGGAGGGAAGGCAGGACAGGTTATTAAATTGGTATTAATTGCCGAGGAAACGGTGCTCAACAAACAGGGCAGTCCCCCAGCTTCAGTCCAGTGGCAGCCAGACCCCACTGCTGGTCCCAGACCTGCCATCTTCAGTAGGTCATGAAAACTACCGGTTTTCCCATTCCCAAACGTGCATTCTGCAGGGAGAACTAACCACCAAGCCTAACTGTTGTGGAGGGTGGGCAAATATGTGACCACTGTACAGCAACAAAGCCCTAGGAGGGGCTAGACGGGCACTCTGTTCTCCTTCCGAGTCATCATCAAATGAGCTGTGGGGGAGAGTGGGCTCCAGAGGAAGGGATCACTCAATCCTAAAGTGGGGCAGGGCAGCAGGGGTCCCACCAGGTCCAGCCTCATCAGCTTAGTGTAGGGGCCCGGTGAGTACAGCTCCTCTGCCCACCACTCAATCCCACACACCTCTTCCTCTTCCTCCTCCTCCTCTTCTCCAGGAGTGTAATCTTCTCCAGGAGTGGGCTGGGACTCTGCATGTTGAAGGAGACAGAGCAAGACAGGGAGTGAGGAACAAAACAGGAACCAGGCCAGGCTGTGGCTCCATCTGAGTAAGCAGAGAAGCTGGATGTCTGGCTGGTGATTCAGGCCACTTGGGAGGTGGAGACAGGTGGATGAAGAGTTCAAGGTCATCCTCAGCTAGTCAGCAAATTTGCCAGCTAGCCTGGGCTACACGAGGCCCTGTCTTTTTTTGTTTTGTTTTGTTTTGTTTTGTTTTTTGAGACAGGGTTTCTCTGTGGTTTTGGAGCCTGTCCTGGAACTAGCTCTTGTAGACCAGGCTGGTCTCGAACTCACAGAGATCCGCCTGCCTCTGCCTCCCGAGTGCTGGGATTAAAGGCGCGTGCCACCACCGCCCGGCTGAGGCCCTGTCTTAAAAGAACAAAATTCTCTGGGGTTCCATGATTCGCAAAGCTGGCCCAATGTGGTTGAGTCAAAAGGACCCAGCATCAAGACGCAACAGAGCAAGCCCTCCCCTGAAGCCAAGAGCCCAGAACAAGGGCAGTGGTAAGGAAGCCGCAGGAGCCCTTGCCCCACTCCCAGGAACTGGTAGGAGCCCTGAGATTATGACCTGGCATGGCCCACACAGAACACCCTGGAGCCCTTGGCTGGAAGGTCCTCAGGCTTCCTTGTACCCAGAGGTCACAGCTTTCCCGGCATCACACAGGGCCAAGCATCGTACCTGCAGGGGCGGGGCCATTGGAGCAGACCTCGTAGATCTTGAAGGGCTGAGGTGGCATGTCTCGAGGACCATCGTAGTACAGGCGGAAGTCACGGCTTTTGTTAAGGGCACAGCGCAGGTTGGCCTTCCACTTGGCTGGGTCAGCCTCGTCCACCCCCTCGGTGTACTTCCCCGTCTCTTGAGCCCAGGCCTAGGGAAGGAAAAGAAGACCGCAGATTACAGGGAGCAGATTACCTGTCACTGAGATTACAGGGAGATTACAGGGAGCAGATTACCTGTCACTGAGATTACACTGCAGATTACAGG
>NW_004949102.1:6109425-6122790 GCF_000317375.1 Microtus ochrogaster | reverse complement strand
GGTCTGGTGCCCTCTTCTGGCCTGCAGGCATACACACAGACAGAATATTGTATACATAATAAATAAATAAGTATTTAAAAAAAAATAAAAGGAACATGTCACTATACCAGCCGCCAAATTATCACTGTCGTTGTCACTATCATCGTCATCGTCGTGTTAAAGATGGAACACAGACCCTCACACTTACTAAACCCATCCTCACTACCACTGACCCTCAACCTGCAACTGATCTTATTTTGCATGGCAATTCGGTAACATCGGGATTATAGGTGTTTCTTCTCTTTAAACTAACAATTTTGATAGACTTATATAGAATATAGGAATATCCACACAGATTGTGGTAAGAATCAAGTATAAAAGCTTAAAAAAATACATGATTTTAAAGTTTTAACAATCAGCACTTCTTTGGTCTAATAATTTTTAACTCTGAACTCCAGACCTAGACCGACCATTATAACAATGGGTAGAATGCAGGAGGAATTATGTTTTCTTCCTAACACGGTCTGATGTGTCCAAACACTGAGTCTGGGTGCGGTATAGCGAATCCTTCCAGCGGCCACTCAGTGGTCACAAGAAGTGAGGCAGACGTGTGCTGGAAAGGAAAGCTAATCCTGATGCTGGGCAGAAAGATGCAGGTTCTAAACCAGCATGGCTTTATCCAGCGAAATGGGTCCACACACAGAGGCATTTGCACTGTGTTTGTCATGTCTGACTACTGAGTCTGATCCCTGGACCCACACTAGAAGGAGAGAGCCAGCTCTTGCAAGTCGACCTCTGACCTCCACACACACGCTGTGGTAACTACACACTCCTCACAAGGAAGTCAACAAATAAGCAAAAATGAAAGCATATGTATGGGTTGACTGTTTTGACGGACATCTGTCATCCGGGCACTTCAGACGGGAGGGCGGAAGGATCGGAAGTTTAAGGCCAGAGTCAGCTGCATAGCAAGTTTGTAAATAAATAAATTTTAAAAAAGAACATTTCAAGACATATAAAATAATAAATAAGTAAAGCATGCCGGGGGGGGGGGGAGTCCCGAGTAGCAGATGGTGAGCACAGCGTGAGGAAGGCTGGTCTTGATCCCTAGCATAAAGCTTTCTTTGACGAGAAAGAGGCATTTTGTTTGTTTTTTTTTTTTAAAGATACAGACAAGCAGATTGGATTTTTTTTTAAAGATTTATTATGCATACAACATTCCTTCCATGTATGTTTGTATGCCAGAAGAGGGCACCAGATCTCATTATAGATGGTTGTGAGCCACCATGTGGTTGCTGGGAATTGAACTCAGGACCTCTGGAAGAGCAATCAGTGCTCTTAACCTCTGAGCCATCTCTCCAGCCCCCAGAAAGAGGCATTTTGGTACACGCTTGTAATCCCAACTCTGGAGGCAGAGGCAGGAGGATTGCCACACATTTAAGGCTGGTCTAATCTACAGAATGAGTTCCAGGCCAACCAAGACGACATAATGAGACCCCATCTCAAAATAAAACACATCTTAACATTTTAAAAATGTGACTGGATTCCAATCTTGCCTACCATCTACCCGTGCCGAAGCCTTAAGACGCTGCAGTGCGCAGCCTTGTGTAAAACTATAGCAGGGAGCCTGCCGGGTGTCAGGGTTAGAGACTGTCGGACCTGTGACACATGCTTATAATCCCAGCACCTGGGAGGCTGAGGCAGGAGGAGGACAAGATCAAGGCCAGCCTTGACTACAACCAAGAGTCTGGCCACCTGGGCATCATAGAGAGACCCTGACTCAAAAACCAGACCAAAACGGAAAGATCTGGTATTTGAAAGCTGAGTCGGTGGCCTCAGTTAGTGCACGTGTGTACTCAACGTGTACTCCTGTGTGACAGTGAGTCAAGAGCTAGGAGCATTACAAGGACTTACAGGGGGTCCTCCCAGAGACCCTCCTTGTCCACCTTGCTCTAGGCTACAGCTTAGAAGTGATCCTGTGTCCCCGAGTCCAGGCATGGGGTCCCCTGAGCACTGTAGCTGCTGAGTGGACCACCTCCAGGAGATGATCATGGATCTCCACTGGGGGAGGGGCTGCCCCAGAGGTCTAGACAGCACCTTATCCAAGGCTTACCTTGAAGATGGTGTTGTCTCCCTCCTGGCTGGGCCCATGCCTTGTGGCATGGCGCCAGGGGATATAGAAGAGTTTCCTTTCCCCATTGACCCACTGAAGTCCTGGGTACTGGCAGCTGTTCACCTGGGCCACCAACCAGGGCTTCAGCCTCACACGGCGGGGTGGTGGGGGAACCCCCGGGGCTGGCTGGTTCATGGCAAAGGGCTCTGCAGAAGAAAACACAGCAGACCTCAGCAGATTCACACAAGATGCTCTCTGAAGGCCGTGGGTGGAGCCTTGCGGATATGGCTCAGTGCAGGCTGAGGTCAAGCCTGTTTTCCCAGCCTCCTCGGCTTTCTTGTTGCAGGCTCACTTGCCTCGTGGTTTCTGTCCCAGTGGGAGCTGTGGGCCCCTTCCTAACAGACCATCTGTTTTCGAGTGTGTACTCAGTACCCAGCTGCTGCTTCAGTGGAGAACTGCCCCAGTTGTCCCAGTGTCCCTGGTCAGGACACCCATCACTCTAGAGTCACACCACAGCCAAAGCTGGCTCCCTTACATGGAGGTGGGCTAGCGGGTGACAGGCGCTTCTCTGCGGTTGGCTATTGGCACCATGCCTTATCCCTCCCATTCCTGCCCGGTCTTTCCCCTCTGCAGGTTACTCCAGCTCCGTCCCCTGAACTGCCCTCCCATCCCCACCAAATCCTCTAAACCAGGATCCAACCTCAGGCTTCCAACAGAGGCCAGCTTTAGACAGAAGCAGACCGTGTGGATGGGGTGGGGTGAGCTCATCCCCAGCCCGCAGGGCTCTGTCATCACTTTCTGGCCTTTTGGCTAAGATCACGTGTTGAGCTGCTATTCCTCCTCAGTTTTTCTCAGGGGTGATGCTTTCATCCCCCTTGACCTCCTTATAAGAATCCCATTAGTCCACTCAAATGACACTGGGCAGCCAGCTTCGATGACAACCACTCTGAAGCCATCACCGTCCTAGATGTCCTAGCTTTCAGTTCCCGCCCCTTTTCTCACATTCCTTCAACTCCTAGGAAGCCTCTAGAGCAGTGGTTCTCAACCTTCCCAAAGCTGTGACCCTTCAATGCAGTCTCTCATGCGGTGGTGACCCCCAACCATAAAATTACTTTTGTTGCTGCTTCATGACTAGAGTTTTGCAACTGTTACAAATTATCAGGTAATTATCTGCCATATGACCCCTATGAAAGGGTCATTTGATCCCCAAAGGGGTCATAACCCACAGGTTGTGAAATACTGCTCTAGTGTTTACAGACCTGTGAGACACACACACACACACACACACACACACACACACACACACACACACACACACACACACACACGGTGGCAGGAAGTACAGGCCAAGATCTAACAGCTCCCTACTGGAGGCAAGCCTCTGGGCAGGCGACAGGATGCATGAGACCCTGGTACCCTCCCCTCTCCCTGCTCCCTCTCCTCTAAAAAGAACTGGAAATTTACAGCAGTCTAAGGCTCCCTCTTAGCCGCCCTCACTCTGGGAAGTTCTCTCCCTCCTTTGGCCACGCCCTGGGTCTTGAACTCTTGGACCCAGAGTCAGAGGCAGGAAAGAGGGAGGCCACGGTGCCACCAGCTCCTTAGAAAGGAGTCACTTATTTGGCAAGTTAAGGGACAAAATGAGCAGGCTTGCCTTTTGTAGCATGGAGCCTCCGTTTCCCCTGCAATTCCGCACCCAGTATCTTTTGGGTTGTGGCTGCTACATGCCACATCCAGGCTAGCAGACTGTCACTCTGCAGACTGCAGGGCAGTGCCTAGCTCAGCTGTCAGTGACCCACGAACAGTAATGCCAGCGCCAGCGTTGGACAGGGAGGGTGGAGATGCTCCCAGCCCTGCCCCCAAGCTTAAGGAGACAGAGGCTTAGTTCCTCTTCCTACCTCAGCCTCCACCCTGACCTAAGGGAAATGAAAGTGGCCCTGTTGGGACAACTCAGAAATCTGACTCATTGGGCTGACTTGTGGGCTGACGGCGGGAGGGGGCATAGAGAAAACTCACGAGAGTCTGCAACCCCCATCCTCTAGATCATTCCCTTTCTCTCAGACCTACTGACAACCACCTGCGTCTTTCTTTGTGGCTCTCAAGAAGCTTTGATCCTAGAGCAGCTGGCAAGTCTGCTCACAGGAAAGCGGACACAAGGACAGGCGAGTTACCCTGAAGACCCCACACAGTCCAGCCTGTAGCTGGCCAAGGTGCTCTGAAAGGAAGGCCAGGACTCTCTCCATGCTTCAGGGACCAAGAAGCCAGGGACCGGGGCAGCTTTCTGTCCCAATCTGATGTTTAATTCAGAGAAAGGCTTTGAAATTGTTACTCTGACCTCAGTGTTAGGAAGTGGCTCTGAGTCTGACCCGGGGTCTGCCAGTTGCCAACTCCAGTGTCTAAACATGACTGCCTTCTCCTGGGTCTGGAAGTTTGGAGTAAAATAGATACAGCACCCAGATTGAGATCTGTTGGCTATCAGTCCCGTAAAGGAGAAACCACAGAAATGTCAAGATGGATATAGACTGCTGAAAACCCGAGGAAACATCCCACATAAAATTAGGCACAGAAGCGTCCTGAGAAGCAGTCCGTGAGTCCCTGCTGCAATGGAGAGTTCCCACAGCTCACCCCAGGGTCCTGAAGTCCCAGGAGAGGTCACCTGGGTCGTCAGATCACTGAGAGCTACGAGGGCTGGTGGGGGAGATGCTGCCATAACAGAGGTAATAGAGGCAGAACTTCAAACCCCTCCTGTCTGGCTCTAAACCCCACACCCAGTTCAAGGAACATGCAATGGGTTACCTGCATCAGGCACGAGCCTAAGTCCCGCCCTTTCCAGGTGAGCCCCACACCGGGGCCCCGCCCCTTCGGAGTGCAGACCGGCTGACTTACTGGGGCAGCAGGTGCGGCAGGAAGAACCTTCTCTTAGCTTCCTCCCAGGGGCAGGTTGGGGAAAGGCCAGAGTGCAAGGGAAAGCCCCGGAGCAGCGCTTTTAGTTAAAAGGGGTGGTTTCCTACCTCTTTCCTAGTCCTAAACCAGGGGCTTAAGGAGTAGGGACGGATACTCCTCACCTGGGGGCCCCCAGCTTCTCCAGTCTCCTCAGTCAGCCCAGCCCATGTTCCTTCTGGTCCTGTTCATTTATCACCACACTGGGCCCCTCTCTGGGTCGGCCCCAGAAGTCACCGCAGTGTTCTGGCTTTAGTATCCGTTCCTGGACCACTGCTCTGGCTGTGGACGCCCCGCTCTGCTACGCCAAGAGGAGGCCAGGAAAGCCTCCTCTTGCACCCCGGCTCCTAGGTACCGGCTCTGGGAGACAACTGCACAGCGGTTGGATGCGAGCCCTGGGCATCTCCCTGCCTGGCCTGCGCTGCGGCCATACTGCTAACACTTTCCCTCCACTTTCAGATTCTAAGTTGTTTCCTCTTAAGTTTAGGAGCAGGTCGTCAAGAAACCAGACCAAGCATTGCGCCCCCCATTCTTCTTGACTGCTAAGAAAATCGGCGTCCCTTTTGAGCCACGAGTCAAGGGGCGGCCCCACTATTTGACACCATCTCCCCCCAAACTGTATTTCCACAAATTCCTGCCCTTGGATTTAAGATCCTTGGGAAGGATGACTGAAACCTCAGCCTCTTACTCGAAAAGGTGAGGCGTGGCCGGGAAGGAAGGACGGGGCTGTGCGTAAAAGGGATCCTCGGTGCCCGACTGCCGCCCCGCGCGAGGGCGCTTGGCATCCTTGACCCTGGCGAGGAGCAAGGAGGATGCGCACTCGTTATTCGTTCCTCGTCCCTCGCCTGTCGGGGTTTTCCCCGCGCCTGTAGGATGATGGCGGCCGGAGCCCAGCACTCCGAGCTGCCTGGGCGTGGAGCGCCTTGAAGACGTTGGCGTTGGCCGGGCGCTGCCTGAGATGGGCGCCCACCGCGGAGGAGCGAGATCGCGGCCCCACCGATCCTTTTGGGCGGGTGTCCCCAGGGGCGCAGGCCGCCGTGGGACGAAGCAGTTGACTTGGCAGTAGCCGGGGACGGTTCCCACCACCCTCCGTGCTCGAGACCCAGCACAGCCCACAACTCCTGGACCTACCTGTCTGCGGTGCGCCCGCGGGGAGCCAGGAGCCCCGGCCGGGCGCTGCGGCCGGTCTGAGCCCTCCCCGAGCTGAGCCTCCCGCGGGTCGCCTAGTCCGCCCCGCACTTCCGCATCGTGCCGCCCCCGCCTCGGGCAGCGCCCCGCCCCGTCCCACTCAACCACCCCGGGTCCCCTGCACCGACCCGGCCACCGCCCACCGCGAGGAGCGAGGCGCCAGGCTCCGGGCCTCGCCAACATCGCAGACAGCTCGGCGGCCCGCACAGAAGGCTCCGGCTTCTTCGGAGAGTCAGAGTCACCCATCACCCGGTCCCCAGACACCCCGTAGCCGGTCCCCACCCAGTCCGCGCCCGCCTGGAGCTGGAGATCCGTTGTGCACAGGCGTCAATGAAGCCACACTCCAGGGCGTTTCGAGGCGACTGAGAATCCCCTGGTCCTCCGCTTCCCACCGCGACCCAGCTGTAGGCTGCAGAACTCAGAGACCCCTTTCAACCTACCCTGGGCCGCTGTCTGTCTCCAGCCTTAACATACATACACCTACTCCGACTCCGACTCACTCTGTGGCTGAAATCCTGCCTCTTCTTTCTCCCCTACCTTCACAGTGGGTTTGCCATTTGAACTTTTTATTATTATTATTATTATTTCGGTTCCATAAACCTGCCTACCTGCTGATGCCGGCCTCAACTTTCACACATCCTGTTCCTGTAGGAACATTCTTCACTCTCTGA
The DNA here is from genome assembly GCF_000317375.1 of Microtus ochrogaster. Taxonomy (NCBI): domain Eukaryota; kingdom Metazoa; phylum Chordata; class Mammalia; order Rodentia; family Cricetidae; genus Microtus; species Microtus ochrogaster. Next base: position 6,115,902 of record NW_004949102.1, on the reverse strand, counting down.
CTCCTGCTCTTCACCTTTCGGGTCAGCATCGCATATTCTGGGAGTCTAGGTGGTTTTTCCGGAAGGGTCTACTCTTTGAGTCAGCTTCTGGTTTGTTGTTGTGTTTGGTGTTATTTGTTGGCTTGTTTCGTTGGGGCGGGCAAATGAAGGGACAGCTTCCCAGAGTCCTGGGGACCGAACACAGGTTGTCTTGCTCTGGTGGCAAGTACCTTTATCCAATCGATGATCCATTTCACAGGTCCCGGTTTGTGATGTTAATGTCTGATTTTCAGTGAAATTCAGCTTAGTGGGGACCAGTCCTGTCTTGCATCATTCATGATCTGTAGAAATTTTTATTATTGTTTGTTACTGATGCTGGACCTTGCACATGCCTATATAACTGCCCTGCTCTATCGTGGTTTTAAAAGATGATTGTTTGTTGTTTTTTTTTTTTTAAGGAAAAAGATATGTTGCCTATGTTGGTCTAGAACCAAACAATTTTCCTGGCTCAGATTCCTGGAGTGGCTGAGATTTCAGGTGTAGTATCCATCTTAATTTTTTAACGATTTATTTATTTTTATTTTATGCATATGAGTATTTTGTCTGCATGTATGTGCATCATGAACATGCAGAGACCCAGAAAACAGAGTTGCACCTCTGAACCTGGAGTTACAAACGGTTGTGAACAGACAGGTGGGTGCCGGGAACTGAACCCAGGTCCTCTGCAAGAGCAGCAAGGGCTTTTAAACACTGAGCCACCTCTCCTGCCCTAAAGATATTTTTAATTAAGAAATGTTCTGAATTAATTGCTAAGTTAAAATTGTTCCTGAGCCGGGCTGTGGTGGCGCACGCCTTTAATCCCAGCACCCGGGAGGCAGAGGCAGGCGGATCTCTGTGAGTTCGAGACCAGCCTGGTCTACAAGAGCTAGATCCAGGACAGGCTCCAAAAAGCTACGGAGAAACCCTGTCTCGAAAAATCCAAAAAAAAAAAAAAAAAAAATTGTTCCTGAATTTCTTTTGTGTGCTTATCTGTGGGTGTGCATGAGGATTAGTAGGTCAGAGTACAGCTTGCCGGGGTCAGTCAGCTTCACCATGTGGGGCCCAGGGATTGAATGAAGGTTGTCAAGCTTGTCAGCAATCACTTTTGCCTGCCTAGCCATCTTGCTACCCCTCTCCGCTCCGTTATTCACTTTTAGATAGCAAATAAAGCATATACATTCTAGACACACTGTTTATTCTTTCCATTTTAGAGCCTGGAGTTGCTAATAGACACAGTGGTGTTATTTAGATGAATTAGAATTTTGGCTTCTTTGTCCACCTCTGCTGCCTTTCTGGATTGAACTTCAGTGAGTGAAAAGAATCCTGTAGGTTTGCTTTGTTTTTCCTTCTCTTTGTATATCTCACTGTGGCCTGGATATAAAATGGAAATATAGGGGCTGGAGAGATGGCTCAGCGGTTAAGAGCAATTTCCGTCATTTCAGAGGACCTAGGTTCTATCCCCAGCACCCACATGGAGGCTCATGATTCTCTATGACTCCCCTTTTCCTACTGAAAAACACCAATGCACATAAAATAAAAAGAATTTAAAAGATAAAATGAAAATATATATATTATTTGTATCTTCTGAATAAATCACGTTCTTACACTCTACCAATGAGCCACACCTCCTTCTGTTTCATATTTTTAAATTTAAACCATGTGTGGATCCATTCGTGGTGGCACATGCCCAGCACCAGGGCGTGAAGGCCTACACACATCCAGTTCCAAGTTAGCCTGGACTGCATAGAGAGAGCTTTTCTCACGAGGAAGTAAATAGCGGAAAGGGGTGTGTGAATGGTTGCTTTTCTTTCTTTTTTTATTTCACTCTTTCAAATTTCTTTTTCTTGCATTTATGTGTGTGTGCACTCTCATGTGTGTACTTGTATGTGCACACAAGCATGCATGCCCGTGTGTGTATTTGTGTGTGCACACAAGCATGCATGCCCATGTGTGTATTTGTGTGTGCACACAAGCATGCATGCTGCAACATTAGCATTGCAGGTCGGGGGACAGTTTTCAGGAACTGGTTCTCTCCTTCCACCATGTGGGTCCAAGAGCTCAAAATCAAGGTGTCAGGCTTGGTCTGAAAGCAGTATGCTTTCCTGCTGAGCCATCTGTCCACCTACCACACCACCTCTTCCCGCCTCCTCTGATTACTGCTCCGCCCCTTTCATCCTAATGAGAGAGTTACAATGTAGCCCAAGCCCATGCTGAACTCACAATCTTCTTCTCTCAGCCTCAGAAATGCTAGGATTACCGATGCCACCACATCGGGCTTATTTTATGAAACAGAGAATGACTCAGCAGACGTGTGGGGCTATACCTGTAATCCCAGCATGAAACAGGGTGTCAGAAGTTCACCGCCATCCCTGACTATGTAGTGAGTTGGTGGCCAGCTTAAGCTACATGAGACCTTGCCTCAAAACAAAACCAACTGCTGGCTTCCTGGGTGGGCACTTACCTGAAACCCCAGTACTTGGAGTACTGAAGCAAGGGAATGGCCGAGAGTCCAGGGACAGAGAAACTTCTACAGAATTGAACAATGGATTGCTTTCATTGGAGGTCACTTACATTTTGCTGTGGTAGGGATTGAACTCAGGGCTTTCTGCATGCTAAGCAAATGCTCTACCACTCGGCTGTGTGTATCCCAGCTCTCTGGTCAGTTACATTTTTTTTTGTTTTGTTTTGTTTTGTTTTTCGAGACAGGGTTTCTCTGTGGCTTTGGAGCCTGTCCTGGCACTAGCTCTGTAGACCAGGCTGGTCTCGAACTCACAGAGATCCGCCTGCCTCTGCCTCCCGAGTGCTGGAATTAAAGGCGTGCGCCACCATCGCCCGGCTGGTCAGTTACATTTAATAGAAAACTATTCTGTTGGCTTAGAAATGTATCTGGGGTAATGTCCAAGAAAAGCCTTTTTATTGTCAGATGTTCCCAACACACAAACAATCCTGGGGACTGTGAGATTCCAGGCAATCCTTACCCAGTCCACATCCACTCTCTCTTTTTCTCAGATGAGGCCCCACCGTAGAGCTTTTGAATTTCACCAAGAACCAGCAGGGGCTATGTGTGGCAGAGGCACCGTTCACAACGGTGTGTCTCATCCGCTTGTCTTCAGAAGATGGTTTTTCTGGGCTCGCAGCACCGGCAGCAGGCCAGAGGATAAACAGGGCCCTGAGCAGACTCTGCTCTGTTCAGATCCTGTCTTCTCTTGCCAAGGAGCTCCTCAGCCAAAAACTGCCCTGTGTGTTCTGTTCAGCTCTCCCAAGGACGAAGGGTCCTCTAGATTTCTTGCACCATCACAAGCTAAGGGGAAGTGAGGCCCCAATCTTCTGCTTGAAACTAATCTCAGTTCCCTTTGTGCAGCCGGGGGCCCAGGAGGATGCAGAGAGTCTTGGCCTTTGCAGTCCCCGGGGCTTATCAAGAGCCCTGGCGACTCCCCATCAGGGACACGACCCTGTCACTCACTTCCTCTGAGCATGTGAGAAGAGGTGCATTCGTCTGCTTTGGGCAAAGCTGTGGTATGAGGAGAGGCACAAGGGGGTTAGAGGAAGCCGGGCCACCAGAGGGAACCGAAAGCAACCCAGTGTGAGTGACAGAAGGCAGACAGATCGCACCAGGAGAAGCTAAACGGACTCCCAGCACCTGGAGGGCAGCCCGCTTTAGGTGGGGCCTCAGAGATGCCCGCTGCCTTTGCTGCCCAACACCTCCCGTACAGGAACCCCATTTTCTCTGGCCTAGGCTTTGCAGGGTCTCCAGGCTGGCATGGTTGTCAGACACACCACACTTCTGAGAGTGAACTAGACATCAGACTGGGTCCAACTGGGATCTAATCCTAGATCTACTCTCCAGGAATTGTACGACACACCTGCTCTGCTGGAGCTCCCCCCTCCATCTGTAAAGTGAGGAGACATACCTGCTCTGCTGGAGGCCCCTCTCCATCCCTGTCACGGATGGAGGATGCCAGGTTGCCAATCAAGCTCCTTGCCCGTGCTGGGATAGAGTGGCAAACAAATCTTTTCTGTCCTGGAGCTTCTTCTAGTCTATGGGCTGAGACAATTAGACTCAACCCCTGCTGGGCAAGACTAGGCCACCCCAGAGGCGGCTTTGCTTGGGATCAGTGGAGAACTCAGAGCTGCAGCAGATGTGATCCAGCTGTTCTGGCCTGGAATTTTCCAATGGTTTTATGACCTTTGCTGTGGACATTGCTGTCAGAGGTTCCTCTCCATTTTTACTAAGTGCCGCCTCCTCCGAGCCTTCTGAGGTGTGACTTGGAAGTCCCCCATTCAGTCAAAACTGTCACGTGGGTCCCTCCAGACCTTAGGTTCTCACCTTTGCCAACCCGCACCCAGTCCCTCTTCCACAACCAGGGGCCTAGGAAGCTGTGCCGACACCACTTCAAGGCTGGCTCTCTGCTCCTCTGTCTCACTAAAAAAGGAAATGGCACTTCCCCTTCTGTCCCTTGCTGATCACTTCTCTCGCTGATGTCCTGAATGAACTCCATTTTGACTTTTTCCCTTGGGCCTTGGGCTTGCCAGCTCAGATCGACCGTAGGCCTTCAGGAAGGCTCCCACCCCAGCTCCAGCATTTCCTGACCTCTTACTTAAACCCCCATATCCAGGGGCTTCTCAGCGTTCCCTTTAATGGCTGTGGCGAAGATGCCATTTTCCTCTGGGACTCCTGTCCCACTGACCTTCCTTGGGTCACTTAGTGTTAGCGCCCTCCTCGCCTCTGGCCTGTTTAGAAAGGCACCAGACTCTACTGGGTTAGATGGCCACCCCTCCCAGACTCCCTGCACTTCGGGCTTAGAATCTGCTAAACTCAGCATAAGCATTGCCCCAAACAACTTCCCTCCCCATTGCTGAACTCTGTCATTGGAGGGACAGAGCCTCCCTGTTGCTGCCCTTCTAGAGGACACACTGTGTCCTCATGAAGCAGGTAGCTGGCAAGGAGGAAAAGGGGAGGGAGGAAGTCGGCCTTCTGGGACTCCTGCAGTGGGCATGGGTGGGTTCCACAGAACCAGCTGAGGATCTCTCAGAGTGAAGAAAGTAGGAAACTGGGAGCTAACAGCCCTGGGAAGCTTGCAGGTCAGGGCCCTCTCCTTTCTTTGGTGCTTACAGAGAAGAAGAGGGTGCCAGTTCTCACCAGAGTGGACCTGGAGTTGAGCTCTTTGACTGCATCCTCAGGGTTTTTTGGAGTTTTCTAAATCAAGACCCTGATGCCCAGTCAAACCATGGTGCTGGGCACAATGGACCATGAAGGAGCTGAAGGGTCGAGATACTAGGGAGGTCCTTGGCCCAGGTGGTCGGCTCCTTCCTTGTTTGTCCCGCCTCCTTTTCCTCAACAGCTCTTTCAAAGACACAGAGGTGCTGGCATGCCTGGGTGCCTTGACCAGGAACCATTTCTGGGAGATGGAAATGCAGGACGGGAGGGAAGAAGAGGGCCCTGCTCAGGCCTCTTCCTCTGTACCAGCCCCCCAAGTCTACAGAGTTTTGCTGTGAGATGGCAGATTCTAAGAGGGCCTGGGACTAGGCACAGGGCAAGGGCTAACATCCCGAATCCCCTTGGGTCTTGGCAAGTTTGCTCCATCCCGGGTGCCTGATGCAGTTCTGAGGTTCAGGGTGAGCCAAGAAACAGGATAGAAGTGGGGATCCCTGCACACAGCAGCCTATCCTAAACCACACAGAAGCAGGCATGACCCTACCACCTCCCCTCCACTCCCAACCATATCCTCACCAGGGGAGCGAGGACTGCTGACATCAGATGCTGGGTTTTGAAGTCAACTAAACCCTAAGTGACACTTTAACCCTTTGGAGTCAGACAGATATAAGATTACACTAATGAGATCTTAACATATGCCCTCCACAGGTTAAGCCCTCTGACATCTTAATTGTTTAATTGCAGGCACTCACTAGACAGTGGATGCAATTTGTGCCTCCATTTGCCAAAGAAGTGAGCTGCGCTCCTTCCTTGCTAATTAACTTCACGAATTTTGGAACCCTCTTCAATTTATTTCTCTCTGTATGGGGTGGGGGTTAAATTTTACTGTCCAATGGTGGTGGTGCACACCTTTAATACTAGGGAGGCAGAGGCAAGAGGATCTCTGTGAGCTTGAGACCAGCCTGGTCTACAGAGTAAGTTCTAGGACAGCCAAGGCTACACAAAGAAACTCTGTCTAGAAAAACAAAACAAAAACTATGTATGTATGTATTTTGAGACAGGTTTTTTTTTGTGTGGGTGTAGCCCTGGCTGTCCTGGAACTTGCTCTGTAGACCAGGCTGGCCTCAAACTCACAGATTCATCTGCCTCTGCCTCCCCAGTGCTGAGACTAAAGGCATGCACCCAGCTAAAATAATTTTGGAAGTTTATTTACTATAAAGTAAAAAAACCACATATACTATGGTTATGTGTGTTAAACGTGTGTGTGAACATGTGTATGTGTGAATGTGTGTGAGTGTGTGAAC
>NW_004949102.1:6102811-6108596 GCF_000317375.1 Microtus ochrogaster | reverse complement strand
GTGTGTGTAAGTGTGTGAGTGTGTGTAAGTGTGTGAGTGTGTGTAAGTGTGTGAGTGTGTGTAAGTGTGTGAGTGTGTGTAAGTGTGTGAGTGTATGCTGTGGACATGGGGAAGTGCATGATGCGGTGCTCCTGTAGTCGGAGGATCTCTTTCAGGATCTCGCTCTCTCCTTCCAGCTTGACTTCCAGGCACCCCACTCAGGTCCTCGGGCTTACTCCCCAGGTGTGTGCTGGGATTTCTATTTCAGGTCCTCATGCTTACGCAGCAAGTATTTTTACCTACTGACGTCACTTTATGTGCATTTTTAAAAATAGATTTGGGAACAAAAACCCAGGACTTGGACTTGCTATACACTGCTGAGCTAAATCCCCCATCTCATCCTGTGTATCTCACTACTGTCTCGGATGACCCACTGTTTGTAGGAATGCCACCCAGACCTTTGCCTTCATCTTCAAAGTCAAGGCATCCTCTCTGTCGACAGACATGCCTCTGCGCCTAAGTGTGCCGCCTTTTGCAGTACTTGGGATCACATTCGGGGCCTTGTGCATGGTAGGCACAAGGTGATTGATAGGTACATGATGTACCACTGAGCTATCCCTCAGCCCCCAAAATGTCCCCTTCCATAAAGGCGCCAGTTGTTGTGAAGTAAGGAGCCTCTACTGACTTCAACTTAACTAAATACATGTGCAGTGACCCTGCTTCAAAGACGGTCACATTCTGAGGCTCTAGGCAGTAGAACTTTGATATACGAATGCAGGGAAAGGGGGCACAACTCAGCCTATGAGAGTATTTCACACATCCGGCTGCACTAAACCAGAGACCATAGTTCATTAACATGCACAAAGCAGGGTCTGCTTGCCCTTCTTCACCTGAAGACGCTGAGACTCAGCAAGAGGAGGTGGCCTACCCGTAGGCCTATAGCAACAGGACAACGAGACACTGTGACCTGATGCCAGCTGCCCCATAAGTGCCTTCTCCTGCAGACCGGTGATGCTAGCTGCTTGGCCTTAGCTTCCCATGCAGTCTCTTTGCATCTCAGTGTTCTCATTTGTAAAGTGGACTTGATACACTGTCAGCAACAAAATGCACCGCTCGGGATGAAGATGAGGTGTAGGCGTAAGTCACAAACAATGCCACAGCAGTTTGGAATTATGATTAATAGGGTATTATTTATTTAAAGGGGAAAAAACTTACAGATCACCGTCAGCCCTCTGTACAACCAGGAAGGGAGTCTAGTCGCCAGCCGAGCAGGAAGTGAAGAGAGCGAGAGAAGGAAGTGGCCGCTTTTTTAAAGGGAGAGAGACCACGCCCCAATGGGCTGGTATCTCAGCGGCTATAGGCTGGAGGAGCGGAAGGACCTCCCGCAACAATGAGGCAGGCCCAGGGCCTTGCATGCAGTGCAGGTGACAGGAATAAACACAAGAGCGGCTGTGCCATAGGGTACATCCTACATTCTGTTGCTTCTCAGCTGCTTTAGGGACTGCCCATCCTGGCTACCTTAGTATGGGTTTTATTACTGTGAAGGGACGCTGTGACCATGGCAACTCATAAAGGAAAACATTTAATTGGGGCTGACTTACAGTTCAGAGGTTTAGTCCATTGTCATCAGGACAGGAAGCATGGCAACATGCAGGCAGATATAGTGCTAGAGAAGGAGCCAAGAATGCTACATCTGGTTCAGTAGGCAACAAGAAGAGAGAATAACACTGGGCCTGGTTTGGGCAACCAAAACCCCAAAGCCCACCCCCAGTGACACACTTCCTCCAACAAGGCCACACCTACTCCATCAAGGCCACACCTCCTAATAGTGCTACTCCCCATGGGCCTATGGGACCTTTTTCATTCAAACTACCACACTGGTTATATCTTTAGAGGAGGTGAAAGCAAGGGGACATGCAGATCCCCACACTCTGACAGCCTGGAACTTCCTGACCCCCATGACAGGCTGCCCCTGAGACATGCCCCCAACTTTTGCTCTCCTTTCCCCTTCCCTGAGCCAGATATAGCAAGAGAGAGGGCAGAGGGAAGGCAGCCTCCTTCCCCACATTTGGGATCCAATATTATCTGTGCATCAGAGGTGGCTTTGTGCCCTTGGGATGCTGTGGAAAGCAGGAGAGTGAGTAGCCTTAGCTAGAAAGAGATCCTTGAAAAACCATAGAAACAAAAAGAATATGGGATTGGTTGGTTTCAAGGGGATAGTCCAAAGTGACTGGCGTGGTTCCCATGTCTTGTTTGTTTGAGACAGGGTTTCTCTGTGTAACAGTTCTGGCTGTCCTGGAACTCACTTTGTAGTCCATGCTGGCTTCGAACTCACTAAGATCCCCTGTCTCTGCCTCCCAAGTGCTGGGATTAAAGGCATGTGCCAACACTGCCTAGCAGGTTCCCATGTCTTAACATAGCTGTGCTATTGCAAAAAATAAAACAAGACAAAAAACAAAAAACAAACAAAGAAAAAACTCAGGTGGTGGCACATACCTTTAATTTCAGCACTCAGGAGGCAGAGGCAGGCAGATCTCTGTGAGTTCAAGGTCAGTCTGGTCTACAGAGTGAGTTCCAGGACACAGAGATACCCTGTCTTGAAGAAAAATTCCTCAGAACTGTAATCGACAAAGGGTGAACTCAACTATAAGTAAACTAAAACTGCGTATTGAGACAGGGTTTTATGAAGACCAGGCTGGCCTCAAACACCTGCCTTGTGCGTGCTGACGTCACAGATATGTGCCACCATATCAAACCCAGGTCATCATGCACGCTGGGCAAATATTGCAACTAAACTACAATGCTTAAAACAAAAATTAAGAAACTTGTCAGGCCATATGGCACACTCTTGTAATCGCAGCGTTTGTGAGAGAAAGACAAAATGATCAGTAGTTCAAGGTCAGCTTTGTCTACACCCAAGGATTCCCAGGACTCCTGGATGCTCCAGAGACCCAGGTCCACCCTCACGTAGTAGCTTTAGCTGACAGGCACGGGAGTTGAGGTCCCAGAAGGACATGGGTAATATTGTGAAGGGAACATCCATCAAGGCATGGCCAGCGAAACAAAAGGAAGTCCCATCCATGGAGAGCCAGGCCTCCCTCAGAAAAGCTACTCTCAGAAGTTGGGTACAACGGATGGAGTCAGAGAAAAGAAATTCTATTTGGTCTGCTCTCTTGCGTTCTTGACTACAGCAAATGTCTCTTAGGAGCCAGAGCCTGAGCCTACAGGGAATCTGGCACTGTAGGTCGGATTCTGTCTGGGTAGGAGTAAGACAGGAAAAGACAGGAGGATGGCACGGGACGGGATGGCAGATAGAAAGACCGAAGCCACACGGGGAGAAGACTTGAGGACCCATGGCTGTCCTAACCTTCACCTCTGGGATAGCCAAAGATGTGCAGGCTGGGAGTCCGGAACGGATGATGAATTCGTGGATAGAAATGCGGCAGATGTCTGAGGATGGTCTTCCCAGGGCTCCCATCCTTCTGATGTATTAGGGACAATTTTCTGAGACCTCACTCTGGGGCTTACACACATTGTGGACGTGAGATGGGGGTCAGGCTGGGTGGGATCAGATGCCTGCGTTAGTTGCTTTTTAGCTGCTATGACCAAATATGTGATGGTTTGGGGGTTCATGCACCACGATGGGGAGGGCATAGTGGCTGAAATCTCACGGCATCCACAGGCAGGACGTAGCACCCTCATCTCCCCCTTTTTATTTATCCCTGCACATAGGATGATGCCACCCATACTGGGGACAGATCTTCCCTCTCTAGTTAAGACTTCCTGCAAACACCTCCATAAGCACACCCGGAGGTCTGTTTCCTGGTGATTCTAAGCCCAGGAACTAAGCAAGTTAACAATGAAGGTAAGCCATCACGGTACCCCTGCCAGGCTCTGGGGAACTTGCAAGCCCTTCCGGGACACCTCCCCAAGATATGGGTCCCTGAGAACTGCCTTCTCCATCTGGGCTGCTCGGGGACACCGACTGAGTTTCTGGGACTCGGCTAGGTGTCTGTTTCTCAGGAGATGGGAAGGACAGCTGTGCCCAGGACTAGGGTCTGTGGTTAGCATACGGTGCACATCTGCAAGGCAGCTGTTGAATTCCTCCACGCACGCCTCCTGGTGGGAGGAGCGGAGAATGACCACACATATTTTCAGGCTGCCACAGAGGCAGGGCTGGTGGCAGTTGGTGGGGAAGACTTCCCTCCTGCCCCCTGGCAGGCCAGAGAGAGGTGTACAGGAGTATTCTCTGCCTTTCACACAGCCACTGTCCTGCTCAGCTTGCGAGCCACACTTCTAGACTCACTACAGAAGGCGGCAAAGCTTTGAGGTCTGAGGGACAGCCCTCTGACTGGGAGGGAGGGTGAGGAACAGAACAGGAGGCCAACAGCCCAAGTCTGATCTCCTCCTCAGGGGCCTCTCCCGTGGGTCCTCTTCTGCCTTGAAGCAGACTTTGGCAGGTAGCAACTCTTTTTTTTTTAATATTTATTTATTATGTATACAATATTCTGTCTGTGTATATGCCTGAAGGCCAGAAGAGGGCACCAGACCCCATTACAGATGGTTGTGAGCCACCATGTGGTTGCTGGGAATTGAACTCAGGACCTTTGGAAGAGCAGGCAATGTTCTTAACCTCTGAGCCATCTCTCCAGCCCCCAGGTAGCAACTCTTGTTACTGGATTTAGCATGCCAGGAAGCCGAGCATCACTGAAATGAGGGGTAGGTGCCTGGCTGAGGGTTAGAGGAGAGACTGTGATGAATAAAGAGGTCAGAGCCCCTTAAGATCCTTCAAGAGCCCCTTCATCCCAATGCTCCCTATGTTGGGACTCCATGGTCTGCCCTTCAGTCCCCACCTGTCCTCCAGCACGCCCCAGCTCAGGTCCTGGGTTTTAAATGCTCAGGAAAGAAGGTGCTTAGATTAAGGCCCTTGTTGGACAGTTCAGGAGCCCATTCTGGCACATGTTGAGACACAGGAAAGAAGGTAGTGGGGTGGTCACCAGGAGAACCTGACAGCAGTGTTGCTGATACCGACACAGGTATTTCTAAGGCACTGACACTGTCTTTACTCGCACGATCTTAGAGCTGTAAAGCCTGTGAAATCTCATCAAAGCTACAGCTCCTGTAGTATTAACTTGAGCATCTCGGGGCCTCAGTCCCTCTTCCTGGGGACCTCTGGTCCAAGGCCATCCTTCCTTAGGTATGCTCTATGGACAGCTTCCTAGAGGGGGCAGGAATGTAGTGCAGTCCATGGGCAGACACTAAGGAAATCACTGAAAAAAATAACCGTTATGCTTGGATCTTAAATGTGCCCCCAAAGCATGTATGCTTCTGGCTTGGTCTCCAGGGAACACTGTGGAGAAGTGGGGCAAGGCTTGAGCTGGAGAAAGTAGGGGTTTGAGGCTATGCATGTCAGGGCCACAGCGCCTTGCACTCACCAACATGGTGGAGCAGGCCTATAACCCCAGCACTCATGGTGGCGCAGGCTATAACCCCAGCATGGTGGTGCAGGCTATAACCCCAGCATGGTGGTGCAGGCTATACCCCCAGCATGGTGGTGCAGGCTATAACCCCAGCACTCATGGTGGCTCAGGCTATAACCCCAGCACTCATGGTGGCACAGGCTATAACCCCAGCATGGTGGTGCAGGCTATACCCCCAGCATGGTGGAGCAGGCTATAACCCCAGCATGGTGGAGCAGGCTATAACCCCAACATGGTGGAGCAGGCTATAACCCCAGCACTCATGGTGGTGCAGGCTATAACCCCAGCATGGTGGTGCAGGCTATAACCCCAGCACTCATGGTGGT
>NW_004949102.1:6099813-6102711 GCF_000317375.1 Microtus ochrogaster | reverse complement strand
ACCCCAGCACTCATGGTGGTACAGGCTATAACCCCAGCATGGTGGGACAGGCTATAACCCCAGCATGGTGGAGCAGGCTATAACCCCAGCACTCAAGGTGGCACAGGCTATAACCCCAGCACTCGTGGTGCAGAGGCAGAAGGCTGGAGACAAGTTAGGGTCTAGCCTGGTCTCCATAGTGAGCTCATTAAGAAAGTTAAAAGCTCTCGCTAAGTTGGCAATGAAGTCGACTTTCTCCACTTCCCGTCAGCTCTGTCGTAGAAGTCTTAGTTCATGTGGCAAGACGAGGAAAGGGCGTGAAACACACACAAACCAGGAAGGAAAAGAAAACTGTCCTTGCCTGTGGGTGACACAACTGTCTCTGTATAAAATATGAAACATTAAAGAAACGGGAGCTGCTAACTGTTTATGAGACAGGATAGGAAGCCTAGGAAAACCGTGAAGAAATGAGAAGGGACAAGAAGACCCCCAACCTGCAATCCAGTGAAGTCTCTGCCAGCAGCAGGAAAGAATTCCAACACAGTTAGCAACTACTTGAGGCTGTCTCCCTTCCCAGTCATGAGCCTACGGTTCTCTAAGAACCTCATCAAAAACTCCCATTCACAAGGAAAAGACATATCCAAAATCCCTTAAACAACTCCCGTGGCTTCTGCCTTTACTTTACCAGGTCATAAATCCCTCAAAGCCTCTCTAGAGTCACCTCACGTGTCTCTCATCAAAAGAGAAGGAGAAGGGGGAATGTGGCTTAGCAACCACTTGACAGTCAGTTAATAACATGGCCAATGCTAAGACAACTAACTACTTATATTTTTTGGAGAAGTCTGTTAAACGCCAGCGAGCATGACTTCCTTCAGGTCTGACTTCTGAGGCTCCAGCCAGTCATCCCGGGTTAGGGACCAGGGAAACCACTGAGTTTTAGGGTCCCCAACTTCATCTTTGGGCTTAGGGTAAATAAGAGGAAAGGCCCCATCCAGGGAGGAAGAGAGGGGCAAAGATCTTTAAGGAGTTCACCCAGCCCACTGCCGGAGGGTCAGCCAAAACCCCCAACAGAGACATAAGTGGTGTCGCAGAGTTGGGGAGTCACAGCGGCGAAGCCACAGTCGTAAACTACCCTGATAATTTTATGAACACACACAAGTTGCCTTGTGGTTAAAATGCGGGCCACTAGATGAAATGGCTATTTATTTTGCCATAACTTAATCACAGTGTGAGATAGAGACCCTTGGCGCGGTAGCCTGTTAAGGGCACTCCAGAGAGTTACGTGGCCTCACTATTGCATAGCGCAGACACAGGTCAGATCTCCTAGCACCAAAAGTTCTCCTGCCCCCGCCCCAGGAGCCAATGCAGAAGGCGGAGGGCCTGAGTGATGAGAAGAGAGTGGAGGGAGGGAAAAGGGCCTCTGCAGGCAGCCATGTCTTAGTCGTTAACGGATCTAAACTCCAATGGATCTCCGGTGCCAGGATTTCCCAGTCCCTGGGAAAAGCAAGTCAGAAGAGACTGGGAAGATAGCGAGATGGGCACCCGCCACCAAGCCTGACAACCCAAGACCCACATGATGGGAGGAGGGAACTGATTTCCAGGAGTTGTTCTCTGACCTCTGTGTGTGTGCTGTGGTACACAACTGTCCCCACCAACCAATGAGCAACTATATAAAAAGAGCAGACGACAGACAGACAGACAGACAGACAGAAGCCCTGGCTGGGAATAGGCATTCCGCTGACTGACCTGGTGTGGTGAAGCTTGCCTCTGGCTTCAGAGCCCAGGGCTTGGCAGTCACTGCCAGCTCTACAGTGTGCCCACCCGCCAGGGCTGGCTGGAAGGTGAGTTCGGTATAACCTCACTGTTCGCTTACAAAAGTAAAACAAAGCAAAAAACCCGACCACAAAGAAAAAGAGTCCTAACTGTCCTGTCCTGTGAGCAGTGACCGGCAGGAGCGCGGATTGCACGGATTGATTTTCCTGCTTCAGCAGACATCCTGAAGCTTGGCAGTGCTCCTAGAGTCCAAGCCGGTGGCCCTGAAGCCTGGACTGTGAAAGGGAGAGGATAGTTCAGCCATGGGAAGCTCATCCGTAAGAGGAAAGCCGATGATGAGCTCCAGCTGACAGCCTCAAATTCTCCAGCGGTTTCCTCGGGATGTGTCTGAGTTGCCGGTGCCTTTCTGCTGTCCTTTGTTGTTTCAGTTGGAAGCCTTGCCTGAAGGGACACTCTGTTCCCGAGGGGACACTCTGCTCTGCCCAGGGCCCCTTCTATTGGAAACTCCAGCTGACTGCCTCAACAGGACTTCCCCGGCCGATTTCCACTATCGATTCGTCTATCAATCTGTATACTTAATAAATTCATTCATTCGAAATGAAAAGATGGCCATTCTAGAACATTTCTCGAACCACACAGCACATAATGGGCATAAGTAGGCTCCATTCAACGCTATATTTGTTTTGAAGGACTGATTCTTATGAAAAATGAAAGGGGACTTATAGGACGATGGAGGTGAAGGGAAAAATGACACCCATGACATCCGGGCGCCTACACATCAACAGCTGGGATGACAAGGGAATCTGTGCCCGTGCGCCTGCAGTTCTGCAGTTCCTGGGGAATGTGTAGAGATTTGGGGGTCTTTGTGCACTGTCTTTTCTGCTTTTTCTTGCTTGCAAAGACTGTTCATTGATCACAGGTTCTTGCCAGAATACAAAACGTCCTCTGTATATCAGATGCTGTGAGATCACGGGAGAGACAAGAAAAAGAGGGTGCTGTAAAAATCCAAGCAAAATAAGGAGACTTGCCCACGACTTGCATCAGAAATAAAAAAAAAAAACCTTGGTAGCTTAATAATGTGAATGGGCAGGTACTCTTTTTTTTTTTTATATATGTACAGGTACTGATTTATTTTTTTTAATTTGT
>NW_004949102.1:6042442-6097933 GCF_000317375.1 Microtus ochrogaster | reverse complement strand
CATATGAAGTTGATTATTGTCTTCTCCAGATCTGTGAAGAATTTTGATGGGATTTTGATGGGGATTGCATTGAATCTATAGATTGCTTTTGGTAGAACTGGGCAGGTACTCTTAATATGCCACAATGGCCGCCATGTGGGCAACTTGGATTCAGCTCTTGTTTTGAGAAATGAAATAAGAAAGAAACCGTAGAGGCTGGAGAGATGGCTCATCCGTTAGAACTGGCTGCTCTTCCATTCCCAACACCCATAAGGCAGCTCACAAGCATCTGTAACTCCAGTTCCAAGGGTTTCAGCGCCCCCTTCTGGCCTTTGAGAGCACAGGGCGCACACAGTGTACAGAAACACCCCTACACACAAAATAAAAGTAAATAAACCTCAAAATTAATTATAACAAAGAAACAGTGCATAGGTGTGTGTGTGTGTGTGTGTGTGTGTGTTTAGAGAAAGAGAGGTTGAGAAGGAGATAATATGAGGCTATACTTTTTAGAAAAGGGGGGAAGAAAAGTTTAGAGTAGAAAACTGAAGTTTTTAAAATGGAAAAGAAAAGATAAAAAGAAAACCAAAAACCTTAAAGCCAAGGTACAGAAAGATAAAGTTATATGAGGGGATGGGATGAAAGATGATATATATCTGATGATTTAAGGTTATTAAAATACCTGAATGAACTCAAGCCAGCACTTATAAACGCTGGCTTCACAGAACAAGCCATGTATAACTAATAGAGATAGCCATTTGGGGAAACTGAGTCATACCAAAACTCAAGACTAATTTTAAACTGTTTGATTTTTTTTTTTTTTGAGACAGGGTTTCCCTGTGTAACAGTCCTAGCTGTCCTGGAACTAGATCTTGTAGACCAGGCTGGCCTCGAACTCACTGGGATTCACCTGCCTCTGCCTTCCAAGTACTGGGATTAAAGGCATGCGCCACCACCGCCCAGATTTTTTTTTTTTTTTTTTTTTTTGTCTGAGCATTATCCAAATGTCACACTGACATTCCAGAGAAGTTTCAGCATCTACCAAGATTTCTCGGAAGGTGAGGGGCAGGACTAGGCACAGTTCTGTGAGGAAGTGTGTGTGTGTGTGGGGGGGGTATTGACATGCTAGGGACCGGGCCTTGAGTCCAGGCTCCATGGCTGATGCTCAGTAAGGCTTTGAACCCAGCTCTCTCAGCTGCTTCATGGGTGAAATGGGGGCAGAGGCATTCCTCCCTGCATTGTTGGGGTAGAGCTTAGAGATCATGAGAAAAGAGGGGTATTTGTACCAGGGATTTTGGTTTGGTTTGGCTTTTTGTTTTGTTTTTGAGACAAGGTTTCTCTGTATAGCCCTGGCTGTTTTGAAACTCACTATGTAGACCAGGTTGGCCTTATACTAACAGAGATCCCCCAGAGAGTGCTGGGATTAAAGGCATGTGCCACCACAGCCAGATTGGGAATTAATATTTTCATCTGCACAAATAGTTTCTGAGGAGGGTGATTAGAAGTTAGGGCCAAAGAGAAGGAAAACTGGCTACCGTGGGCTGGTAAAATGGCTTAGCAGTTGAGTGCTTACAGCGCAAGTCTGATTGTCTGAATTGGGTCCACAGTGCAGGGAGAAATCTTCTTCGATTGCCTTCCTGGTCCACACTGGTGCGGCGTGCACATGCCTGAACACCCCCTCCCCCATCTCTCTCTCTCTCTTATTTCTCTCTCTTCTCTCTCCTCTCTCTCTTCCTCTCTCTGTCAGTCTCTGTTTCTGTCTGTCTTTCTCTCTCTGTCAGTCTCTTTCTTTCTGTCTCTCTCTCCTCCCCTCTTCCTCTCTCCTCTCTCTCTTCCTCTTTCTCTCTCTCTCTCTTCCTCTCTCTCTCTGTCAGTCTCTGTTTCTATTTCTCTCTCTGTCTCTGTTTCTGTCTGTCTCTGTCAGTCTCCTCTGTTTCTCTCTCTCTCTCTCTCTCTCTCTCTCTCTCTCTGTGTGTGTCTGTCTCTCTGTCTCTGTTTCTCTCTCTGTGTCAGTCTCTGTTTCTCTCTCTCTCTGTCTCTGTTTCTGTCTGTCTGTCTGTCTGTCTCTCACTCGTTCTTATTACTTTCGGGGTTGGATGAGAGCTGCTAGTTCCTGGTTCTCTTGGCTTCACTGGCTCTGACTTTCCCTTTGCTGTGTGACCCCAGCTCCAGGTCACAGAGTTTGAGTCACAGTATCTCCCTGCCCCTGCTCAGCCCCAAGAGGGGCTCACACATCTGGGGAAGAGACCCTGCCCTCTTTTTACTCAAGCCTTGACTCCTGAGGGAGACCTCCAGTTCCGGCCCTGCCTCAGTTGGGGGAGGGTGGCTTCACATTCCAGATCTTCAAGGCCAGGACAGGGACTTTGGCTGGATTCACAGCTCCACCCTCAATGTCCATCTGCCTGTGAACATGGGGCCCCATCCTGCCTTCCCAGCTGCACTGAGCCGTTTCCCAGTCCTAGGCCCGGTGCACAGTTTTCCTCTTTCCCACACTTGGTCTCCTTCCTGCTAAGGGCCCAATTGTGCTCCCTAAGGGGGCTGAAGGCCTGCCTGAGCGCAGTGTCTGAAAAGGAGGCTCATCCAGCCAGAGAAGGAAGGTCTAGGCATTTGGGGCCATGACCCGGTCTGGGTTAGAAGTGGTGAGTGGGGTCCAGGAAAGAAATGGATTTGAGAAGAGTGGGTTCTCCTGACTGAAAGTGACTGTCAACCATCTGCCAACCACTCCCCTCGATTCCTCTCCCCATTTCAAGTGTGTGTGTGTGTGTGTGTGTGTGTGTGTTGTTGTTGTTCATCAGACAGGAGTTCAATGTATCCCAGGCAGGCCTCAAACTTGCTGTGTAGTGTTGAAACCTCTGATCATCTTGCTTCAACTGGGAAAGCTGGGATTGTGGGTGTGTGCCCCCCCACTTTATACCCAGGATTGTGGGTGTGTGCCCCCCCACCGCTTTACACCCAGGATTGGGGGGTGTGCCCCCCACTTTACACCCAGGCTTCCTGTATCCCAGCCCCCGAGATTCTTCATCTAAGAGACTTGGTTTGTTCTTCACTGTACAGTTTTAAGTGGACAGTGGGTTTCACTGCTTTAAAAAAGCAGAGGCACTGAGGGAATTTAAGGGTTATTTAAAAGCACGCGGAATTGACTACATAGGGATTAGGATAGAGTAATATTTATTTATTATATATGTATGAGGTGTTTTGCCTGCATGGGTGTATTGCCTGGTGTTGGGGAAGCTACTAATTGGATTTCCTGGAATTAGAATTACAGACTGTGAGCATTCATGTGGGTATTGGGAACCAAACCCGGGTCCTACACAAGAGTAGCAAGGTCCCTTAACCACAGTGCCTTCTCTCCAGCCCCTTGCTGAAGGTTTTGAACCCAGCTGAGCCTGCTGTTCTTATAACCCCCATGAGGTAGAGGAAGAAAAGTTACTCAGAACCCTTGAAGATTGAGTAGTCCCAAAGGGCAGGGAGATGGCTGGCCCTGACCCCTCAATTCTGCGCCTAGTTTCCTGCAGAGCTTGGAAGACTGTTATGGGTCAGGACCCGCAGGGGCCCCCGGGGGTAAGAAGCCAGCCCTTGGTGGTGTAGGGGAGCAGGCACCAAGGGGCGGAGAGCTGCCGGGCCCTCCCTGAACAAAGACTGGGTGGGCGGCGGCTTGAGTCTCCGCACCCCGCCTCCCGCAGCGCCCGCCGAGCACCGACCCACAGCGAGGCGGGAGGAGAGAGCATGGCGGGGGCCGGGGCGGTGCTGCTACCTCTGCTCCTGCAGCTCGGGAGTCTGGTGCTGGCCGCATGCGGTGAGTCGGGGCTTCCAGGGTGTGCCCCCACTTCTGGCTCGGTCCGGCAATCCGTCAGACAGGGCTAGACCATTTCTCTAGCCCCGCCTGGGCAACTTGTCTCCGGCCGGCCTCAGTGCTCTCTCTCCGTACTCCCCGTCGGTGGGGGAGCAGAGTGGGGGAGGGGGGGCAGGCAGGGGTTCCTGGACTGGGCCAGGTCCTCCTGCCGTCCCTGCCAAGGAGTCCTGAGCAACAATGAAGCAGAGGCTGTCCTGGTATCTGGGTGTCTGAAGTTAATTATTTCTATTAAGACAAGGGGAGGAGGGAGGGGGAATGCTCTCTGTGGGAACTGACTTTGTCCTGTCAGACTGTAGCCTTTGAGGCTTGCACGAACGGATGGTCTCTGCAGGAACAGGGTAGGAGAAGGCTGAGGGGGACCAGAATTCAGTTTCTGGGGTGCAGCCAGGCTCGTGCCACTTCTAGGAGGATTTTCTGCAGATCTTCCAGGAAAGTGACTGGCCCTGTTTTCAGCTGGGGATTCCAGTGGACCAGAGGACCACCCCCGCCCAGGTCTCTGCTTCCTTGACCCCCCTCTGCTGTGCCTGCTTAAGTTGAACCAGAGGAGCAGGCTGGAGTGCTGGGTCTGCGGGGGTAGCGGAGCTGGAGGAGGTCATGTTTGGGTGGAGGGATTCAGATACCGAGACCCCCCATCCACGAACACCCTTCATGTGGGTGAAGAAAGGATGGGCTGGTTATGGAACAGCTGGGGAACCAGGGAACTGGTGGGCACTAAGAGGGGTACAGAAGGGTGGTGCTGAGTCCCAGACTTAGGTAGCTGGGTGCGTTGGGGTGGCACTAACTGAGCCGTGGGTAGATATTGGACTGGAATGCCCCCTCCCCAGGGGGTGGTCAAGAAAAAAGGAGGTGATGCCCCTCTGCCTCACAGGTCTAGTGTCCCTGGGAAAAGGCTTTCAGTTACTCCAGCTGGTCCTGATTGAGTTGCCGCTGTGGGAAAGAAAGGCCAGCAGCCTTCAGCCTCCTTTGCCACCTCTTCTGGGGAGCCTCCACTCCCTTCCCACTCTCTGGATGTCTGTGGGGAGCGGCCTTTGCATTTACCTTCCCTGCTTAGGGGGGGATGAACTGAGGGGAACGTGGCTGTGCCCCACTCCAGGCCTAGGCTCAGAGGCACATTCCTCCTTCCTGGACATAATGTTATCTGGAACCAGGAACGCCCGGGCTGTCTTCACTGTGCCACATCTACTGGGGGCCTTGCCAAAACGGCAGAGCTAGGTTCTGCTTTCCAGAGCCCACCTTATCCAATATGGGGCCTCCTGTGCTTCTGGTACACACTTATAAACAGTGGGGTGAGGAGTACCTTTCCCCAAAGCAGTTCCTTTACTGACAGGTATAGATGAGTGGGGGCATGCGTGAGCAAGTGCGTGTGCACACACATACATGCATGCACCTGTGCACACACACATCTGCACACATGCAAGCATGCACACGTGCACCTGTGCACACATACCAGACCTCCAAATATTTAAAGAACCCTTCTTACACATGTCCAACACCCTCCCTTGCAATTCAGCCTGTGCTGGACCCTTGATCAAACATAGCATGTCAGGTCTCCAAGCTATCTCTGGCCCACAGTGGATGGATGGTCCATGCCTAAGGATCCCCGCAGAGTCAGAGCAGGCTTCAGGGAGGCCTTGGTCTGGATGCTGCTCTCTGTCTCTTCTGGAGACTGAACTAGGCTACTCTGGTGATCTCAGGGTTTCTGTCTCCGTGTGTTTCTGTTGTCGTGGTCTTCCCTGCTTGCTTCCACTCCAGCACCTTCACAGTCCGTGTCTCCTCCCACGGATATGGGACGCGCTGGGGCGCATGCGTGCTCTAGAGGACAGAACACAGGAGACCTTCCCAACCACTGCCCACAGGCCAAGCTGGCTTCTTGCGCAGAACACAGGAGTCCTTCCCAACCACTGCCCACGGGCCAAGCTGGCTTCTTGCGCCCTTTAGGTGGGGAGGTCTCCAGAGAGCGCCCGAGCCTCGCGGACATTCTGGACTATCAGCAGCAGGCACCCTCCCGCTCTTCTGTCCCTGCTGGGGCCCACCAACAGCAATGGTGCCCCCTGGAGGAGAGGCTGGAGCGGCTGGAAGCCGAGGTGACTGACCTCAGGAAGCAGGTACTGTGGAGGCAGGCTGGCAGGGATGGGGTAGGATGCACTTTGCGTTTTGGGGTTGTTTCTCCATTTTACAATCCTTAAGGAATTGTCTATGATGGGAGCTGAGCTGAGCCTGCCCCTCCACTCTGTTTCCCCAGAACAGGGACCTGCAAGCCAGGGTGCTGCAACTGGAGTCTCGTGACTGCTGCTCCACTGCCCCCCAGTGCTGCGGGCTGCAGCGCACCTGTCCTGAAGGGGCTCGCTGGGAGCCTGATGCCTGCACGACCTGTGTGTGCCGTGACGGGACCGCATACTGTGGCTCCCAGCCCAGCCTGCCCCACTGCCGCGGTCAGTATCATCCTGTCCACCCACTGCAGCTCCTTGGGGGCCTGGAGAAGGCACTAGGGTCCTAAATGACATTACTGTCTCCACCTCAGGCTGCAGCCACAATGGCCAGTCTTATGGTCATGGGGAGACCTTCTCCCCAGACGCCTGCACCACCTGCCACTGTCTGGTGAGTGCTTGAGACCCACCTAGATATCCCAGACCTGTCCCTGTGCCCTGTCTGCCTCTCTCTAGCCACCTGTCACTGACATGCTGTGCTGGTTGTTTTGGCGTCTGTCTGCCTCTCCTGCCGGGACTCTCATCCTTGGGATTCCCATTGGTTCTACTTTCTGGAGCTCAATCTCGACATACTTGTTGGGCCCCCAGAGGTGCCTGGTGGAATTGCACTAGAAAGAGGAAGGCTTTAGAGCCCTCTGTATTCCGGTACTGAGGTTGGGAGAGACACATGGTGGGAGACAGTCTAGGAAGGCCAGAAGAGCCAGGATATTGCCCGTTCTGCGGTTTGGATTTCCTTCTATGGCGGTGGGATTCCACTGGAGTCCACAGAGCCAAAGAGTGTTAGGACTATCCCCCTGGTATGGAAGGGGTGCAGAGACCTGCTGGAAGGCTGCTACACAGGGCCAGAGAGGGCAGTGGGCTGCAGGCAGGGGCTGTTCCTACAGAACAGGCAGGGGACAGTGACTAGTTAGATCCCATGGAATAAGAGAGGTCAGATGGGAAACTAGAAAGGCAGCGATGGCAGAGGCTTGAGAAGAGCTGGGAGGACGGAGGCAGTGGCTCTGTGGGATTTTTATTGTTTTGAGACAGAGTCTCACATGTAGCCATGGCTGGTCTGGAACTCGCTGTGTGGAGCAGGCTGATCACAAAGTGACAGGGGTCCTCCTGCCTCTGCCTCTGCCTCCCAAGTTCCTTGTTTATTCTTTCATTAGTCTTTTCAAAATTTGAATTTCAAAAAAACACATGATTTAAATATATACAGTATGCCCCATACAGTATTTGGGACATACTCTCTGTTCTTGTTTTTTTTTTTTTTGTCGTTTTTGTTTTTGTTTTTTTAAAACTGTTTAATGTTGCTGAGGCTGGCCTTGAGATCCTGATCCTTATGTCTCCTCCTCCCAAATTCTAAATGTACCGCCACCATACTTGGCTTTAGCCTGAAACTTACTGGGTAGCCCAAACTGGGCTCAACTCAGAGCAATCTTTCTGACTCAGCCTGAGTGCCGGGATTACAAGTGTGAGCCACCACATTAGGGGTGTGTGTGTGTGTGTGTGTGTGTGTGTGTGTGTGTGTGTGAGTGAGTGGTAAGTAAACCAAGAGCATTCTACATGCGAGGCAAGCAGTCCCCCACTAATCTATATTCACAAACCTCCTTTGCCATGGTCTTTGCTCGCTCTCTTGCTTCTTTTGTGTTCATAGTCTTGCTGAGTTACTGCTCAGGCTGGCCTTGGATTCATTCTACAGCCCAGGCGAGTCTTGAACTTTTGATCCTTCTGCCAGGAGAGGCATCCCAGTTGGTGGTCAGTTGGGGGGGGGGTACAAGGACTCCAGCCAGCCCTCGGATAGAGACCAAGGCTGAAGTCCTGGGAGTTGGTGGACTTTAAAGGGACTCTGGTGGCAGCTTGGTGGCAGAGTATTTGATGAGCATAAAGGAGACACTGCTTTAGAGCCCCAGCAGTCTTCTCTGAATGCCCCAAACTGTATAATTCAAAGCCATGGACACACACAGAGACCTTTCAGGGTACATGGTGTCTCGGGACCACTGCTATTCCATATGACAAGAGCCTTTGATGATTGTGTCCCGTGTGGCACAGGCTTGGAGGAGGGGGCAATGGGCTCACCTTTCAGGACATCCTCCTCCACCCGTTATAAATAAAGCCAGCACACTGTCAGAGTCAGACCCTTGACTGCCGCTTGCTGGAAGATGGAGGAAATATAAAAATAGGGGGTCCATCTTTTGATGTTGCCCCAAGCATCTGGGGCTCCTACTTGGGGATCCATGCCCAGTTCTGAAGGCTGCTCTGGGGGCCACAGGGCTGTTGAAATGTGACATCTAAAGACCAATGTCCTTTCCACTGGCCAGGTAAGAGTTAGGGTATAACCCCCACCAATGTTTCTGTCCCCCCCGCCCCGCTGCTCTGCATTGCCCGAGGCCTGGCCTCGCCTCTGAGCATCTCGGTTGAAGCCTGCTAGGCCTCTGAGGCCTGCAGGGTACCCCAGCATGGACGGTGGAGAGAGTTCGGGGGAGGACTTGATGTCTGCTCTGTAGGCAGGAGCTGTACAATGCCGAGGTCCCTCATGCTCTGAGCTCAACTGCCTGGAGACCCTCACCCCACCTGGGGAATGCTGCCCCGTCTGCCGTCCAGGTGACTCCCTGTTCTTACCCATGGATCCCCTTGGCCTCCATGGATCCACACCTGCTTGGGGCCATGCCTTCTCTTGGGTGCTGTTCACCTACCCTGCTCTCTAGTGACCCTTGCCATCCTGGCCACCAACCTTCCAGGCTGTGAGTATGAAGGACAGCGTCATGAGGAAGGGGCCAGCTTCTTGTCTAGTTCCAACCCCTGCCTCCAGTGCTCTTGCCTGGTGAGTCACTGCAGCCCCTGCCCAGGCCTGCTTGCTTGGGCCATCTCTGTCCCACCCTGCCGTGTCTGTCACTGTTAGCCCTGTCCATGCCATCTGAACCTGGTGCCATTCCTGCTAAACACCGCCCCACCTTGAACCTGCGGAAAGTCATACCCAGGGGTTTTACAGACATTGTCCATTGTAGAGGAGCCTGGTTCGTTGTGTGCCTGTGAAGTGCCAGCCAAGCCCCTGCCCTGAGCCAGTCCTGAGGCCTGGACACTGCTGCCCAGTCTGCCAAGGTGAGAGCCCATGACCCTTTCATTTATTCACGTATTTATTTAACGTGTATAGGTGCGCGTACATCTGTGCGCCATGTGTATGCAGTGCCTATGGAGGGTGCGGGGGATCGAACTCAGGTCCTCTGAAAGAGAAATCAGTGCCCTCAAAGCGCCGAGCCATCTTTTTAGTTTCCATGACTCTTTCTTTATAGAGTCCCCAGCAGGCTGTCTCACTGTTTCTCGACTCCAGAGCCCTTCCTTCTAGACCGATATTTGATCAGTGGACAAGCAATGCCAGGCCAATCATACTCTGGATCGTCAATACCTGAGTTCACATTTTTCCACTGTCTCTTAGTAATTCCGCGAGTCTAAGCTGTTGTTTCTCCGTTTGTTTTCCGTTTGTAAGGTACACGTGATGTACCTTCTGATATTGGATAATAAGTGACTATTGTCTGCTTAGTCCATCTGACCACGGAAGGAAGGGTGTTCCAGAGGAGTCCTCACTAACTGAGGGTATGCTGTGCTGTCTAGGGAAGGCATGGAGGAGCAAGCAGAGGAGCAATGAGGATCTCATCCTGTCTGGGGCGCTGAGAATCCCTAAGAGTCTAGACCAGTGGTTCTTTTTTTTTTTTTTTTTAAAAATTTTTTATTTTTTTATTTATTATGTATACAGTGTTCTGTCTGTGTGTATGCCTGCAGGCAAGAAGAGGGCACCAGACCCCATTACAGATGGTTGTGAGCCACCATGTGGTTGCCGGGAATTGAACTCAGGACCTTTGGAAGAGCAGGCAATGCTCTTAACCACTGAGCCATCTCTCCAGCCCTAGACCAGTGGTTCTTAACATGTGGGTTGTGACCTCATTGGCAAGCCTCTATCTCAAAAAATATTTATATTATGATTCGTAACAGTAGCAAAATTACAGTTAACAAGTAGAAATGAAAATAATTTTGTGGTTGGGGTTATCACAACACAAGGATTGTATTGAAGGGCCGCAGCGTTAGGAAGGTTGAAAACCACTGGTCTAGACAGAGGTAGGAGCATGAGAGGAGCGGGGAGAGGAAGGCAAGATGGGGCCCAGAAAGGTTCCCATTATTGCCTTTCTCCATCCCCAGCCCCGGGCTGCACAGAAGGTAACTCTCACAGGGACCATGGCCAAGAGTGGACCACTCCTGGAGACCCCTGCCGCATCTGCCGGTGCCTGGTGAGTCCTGAGGCGCCCTTGGCTTGTCCTTCACCCTGCCCTGCCATCGGGCCTGCTGGATTCTTGATTTCATTCCACCGGCCGCATCCGGGGGCACCGAAAAGAGGCAGAGATAGAGACGATTATATTGTGGGCCCTGTGAGCATGTGACCTGGTGGGCTTGCCTGCTCTGTTTAGCAGGCTGGTAATTTTAGTTCAAGGAGTTCGTAGGTGGGAGGAGAGCCAATAGGGCAGGACACACTGGGTGGTCAGAGCACCAGAGAGAGAGGAATACAGTTGAACTAGGCAGCAGCCAATCCTGTGACATCAAAACTCTTAACATGTGCCGGGCCAGAATGGCTCTGGGCGAGATGTGGTAGCAGATGCCTTTCATCTCAGCTCTTAGGAGGCAGAGACGGGAAATTTATGAATTTGAGGCTAGCCTGGGCTATGTAGGAAGACCCTGTCTGGAAGTGGTTTCACCTGCCTGTGATCTCAATTCTCAGGAGGCTGAAGCAGGAAGATCATGAATATGTGGACAGCACAGGTTACATAGTGAGACCTTGTCTCAACTATCCTTCCTCAAAACAAACAAACAAACACACACAAAACAAACAAAAAACCCACAAAAAAACAAGAGAGGGACAGTAAGATTAAAAGGAATGTGAAATATCTCGAATACTCTGTGTTGCTCACATGTTGTAATGGGTAAGTAGATTACAATATGAAATTTTAATTTTCTCTGTTTCCTTTTGAGTTCCAAAAGTTGACCTTGAAAAAAGTGTGCATGGGTTCTGTGGCTTGAGAGTTATCTTGTTCTTCAGAAGCTTGGGTCTAGAACTTCATGGGTGAGGGTGTTGTTCACCTAGGCCTTGGGGAGCGGGTGAGGACGGAGATGTAGGGAAAGGCACCCTAGGAATGGGCAAAGGGCGCAGTTGAAAGTACCGGCGTCCTGAAGTAGAGGCCCGCCCACACTTTTCATTTTAACCCACAGGCCTCTGAGCGGCGGACTATTGTCATCCAGAAAACAGACTGAGTCACAGGTAGCTAAGTGACATGCTAGGCTGTACGTCTGTACTAGCTTCCTAGGGCCTCAGTAACTGAGGGCTACACACCAAGTCACTTCAAACGACAGAAATATATTCCATGCTTCTGGAGACCTGAGGTCCGAGACCAAGGTGTGGCAGGTTTGATTACTTCGATGGCTATGAAAGGGAATTTGTGCCTTTCCTGGCTTCTCATCATTGTTGCCATTCTTTGGCTCTTATAGCATCCAAGTATTTTTTCTTAAGATTTTAGCTTTATTTTTCACTTGTCAAAAAAAATTTTTTTTGAAAGTCTCACTAGATTGACCAGACTGGCCTTGAACTCACAGAGATCCACCTGCCTCTACCTCTCAGGTGCTGGAGTTAAAAGGCATGCATACTACAGCTGGCCTCGTTTTTCTTTTTTAACTGTGCGAATACACACGTGTCTGAGTGTGGGTTTGTGTGTGTGAGTGCAGCCCCCATGAAGACTGTCGGCAACAGACCCTTTGAGCCTGCTTCCTCTGCAATAGCAGTCAGCACTCTAACTGCTGAGCCAGCCGCAGCATCCAGAGCTGGCTTCATCTGGACATTCTCCCTCTGTGTCTGAGTTCCTCTTTATATACGGATGCTAAGTCATAGTGGGTTGGGGGACAACCTACTCCAGTAATACTTCATTAATTGACTACATCTTCACTAACTCTGTTTCCCAAAGAGACCAACCATATTCTGAGGCATCAATGGACGAATCTGGGGGGAGGTGCATTCCGTCCCATAGGGACTTCTGAAGTGGATAGCTAGGCTCCTAATGCCATTTCTGTTTCTTGGCTGAACCCTGCGACGGGGATCTCTCCTTTGCCTACCCTTGCTAGGAGGGCCAGATTCAGTGCCGCCAGCGGGAGTGTGCCAGCCTGTGTCCGTACCCCGCCAGGCCCCTTCCGGGCACTTGCTGCCCAGTGTGTGATGGTGAGTCAGGAATGGAACAGAAAACCTAGAGAGGCCAGCAGTGCCGGTGGCTGGCCCCGCATGAGTTACCTGTGATGGTCTGGACTGGGGGCACTGGGGCGGTGAGTTTGCCCTGAAGAGCATCTGAGCACAGTTTCCCTACAGGCTGTTTCCTAAATGGGCAGGAGTACAGCAGTGGGGAGCCTGTGGGCTCCCAGGACCCCTGCTCCAGTTGCCGCTGTGCTGTGAGTATGTCTGCCTGGCAGGGAGGGCCTGGCTTCAGGGCCTGTTCCCTGCTGACTGGGCCCTGTTGGCAGAATGGGAGTGTCCAGTGTGAGCCTCTACCCTGCCCGCCTGCACCCTGCAGATATCCGGGCAGGATTCCTGGGCAGTGCTGCCCTGTGTGTGATGGTGAGTGCCAGGGGCAGGCACCAACTAGGGACAGGCTCAGGATGATGGTGAGCTTTGCCTTCCTCGCACCTACGCTCCTACCCCCTCTCACCTCGCTCTCACGGCACACACTGTGGTGTGTGTGGTGGAGGCAGGCAGGCAGGGCCTCCTGGAGGACTTGCCTAGGTGATCTTCCTCAAGGTGGGATGGTATGCCTTGAGATGGCATGATGCCTCCTGCTCAGCCACTAGTCCTGTCCCCCAGACCCCTGTCCTCCTGTCCAGGCTGTCAATACCAGGGACATGACTATCAGAGCGAGGACACCTTCACCCTGCAAGAGAACGGCCGCTGCCTTCGGTGCTCCTGCCAGGTGAGTGTGCCTACCTTCCGCCCAGTGCCCAGTTCTGTGTCCCTCCTTAAGGGCCGCTCACTTGACCTTCTTCTTAGGCTGGTGACGTATCCTGTGAGGAACAGGACTGCCCGGTCGCCCCCTGCACTCGGTCTGCCTCTGGCCCCCAGCTCTGCTCAGGTGTGTCTGTGTATGTTCTGAGGAGAACTCTACCCCAGTAAGGAGGCTATGGTGGGTTTGCAAACCAGGGTCCCCATGGACTGGGAAGAACAAGGATAGATGAAGCTATTTAGGTTGCCATGGTGACAGGCCCCTTTCCCTTGCTTGTAGCCTGTGCGCTCAATGGTGAGGAGTTCGCGGAAGGGATCCAGTGGGAACCAGATGGACAGCCTTGTACCACCTGTTCCTGCCAAGATGGGGTGCCTGTGTGCAGGGCTGTGCTTTGCTCCCCAATACCCTGCCAACATCCTACCCAGCCTCCCGGTGAGTGTCCCGCCAGATCTCATCTTTCCTCTTTGGCTTTGACCAGCCCACCCTGACCAGCCTGCCCCACTTAGGTGCCTGCTGCCCCAGCTGTGAGAGCTGCACCTACCATGGCCTCGTGTATGCCAATGGGCAGAACTTCACAGATGTGGACAACCCCTGTCATGCCTGCCACTGTGAGGTACATTCCTGGGCTTAAAGCTGCCCCGCAGAGTCCCTCCTGGGCCTTCTCCCATTGCCCCTTCCCTGCTCCCAGGACGGGACTGTGAGGTGCTCATTGGTCAACTGTCCTTCCACGACTTGTGCCAAGCCTCAAAATGGACCGGGCCAGTGCTGTCCCAAGTGTCCAGGTATGTGTTTATTGTGTCGGACTGGCCTGGGGTATCCGGACTTTATTTTCACACAGCTGGATGGGACCAACAGATATCTTCCAAAGAAAGGACTTTCAGAACCGTTTTTGGAACTCACAAGGGCAAGGGTGGAAGGAGAATAAAGGCTTGCTACC
Organism: Microtus ochrogaster; assembly: GCF_000317375.1. Taxonomy (NCBI): domain Eukaryota; kingdom Metazoa; phylum Chordata; class Mammalia; order Rodentia; family Cricetidae; genus Microtus; species Microtus ochrogaster. The sequence continues at coordinate 6,083,956 of NW_004949102.1, read as the reverse complement.
TTTCTGTGTTACCAGACCACCCTGCTCTGTGATCCTACGTATCTTCTCAGGTGCAGCCACCTACGCACCCACGTAGCACAGGTTCCTGCAGTGCGGGTGTGTGCATGGGGCATGCTCCCTGTGTGCATGGACATGTGTCCTAGGCACACACTTGTGGAAGCTCTACTCAGCACCCCCAGAGACACGCACCCATCTCCATCTGCAAGTAAAGGGACTCAAACTTTTCACACCAGTGAGAGAGATATACATTGCTACCCATAGCCCCCATCCTCCTCTCCCTGATTGGTGGCTCTGGGTTCTGGCAGCACTGAAGAGGCTGCAGGTGGCACCTAGCCCCGTCAACCTCTGCTGAAACACCTTTCTCCACTGTCTGCTGCCCAGACTGCGTCTTGGAGGCACAGGTGTTTGTAGATGGAGAGCGCTTCCCTCATCCAAGAGACCCCTGCCAGGAGTGCCATTGTCAGGAAGGCCAAGCTCGCTGCCAGCCTCGTGCCTGCCCCAGCGCCCCCTGTGGTCACCCTCTGCCCAGCACCTGCTGCAGGACAGACTGCAAAGGTGAGGTCGCGAGGTTGGGGAATGGATGCACATGGCATTGAGAACTCCCCAACAGGTACTTAAGCCCTAGGGACAGCGGCCCATAGCTGCCCCCTCTTTAGGCTGTGCCTTTGGTGGGAAAGAGTACCCCAACGGAGCGGACTTCCCTCACCCCACTGACCCGTGTCGCCTATGTCACTGTCTGGTGAGTGTGTGACCCGGAGTCAAAGGGAGTATGTGTAAGGGTTGGGAACCACTTCGCACTAATCCGACTTGACTTCATCTTTCTGTCCATCCTCAGAGCGGCAACGTACATTGCCTGGCGCGTCGCTGTCCGCCGCTGTCCTGTCCCGAGCCAGTCCTGCCTCCTGGAGAGTGCTGCCCCCAGTGCCGCGGTGGGTAGGCAACGCTCCCAAGGCAGCCCCTCCCAGCGATTCCTCCTGCCCTCTCGTGCCACGTGACACACTCTCTCGCAGATGTCCCGGCTGGCTGCCCACGGTCAGGGGATGCGGTTCCCGCCCGCAACCAGGAGCACTTCTTCCCACCGGGAGACCCCTGCAGCCGCTGCCTCTGCCTGGATGGCTCGGTGTCCTGCCAGCGACTGCCCTGCCCGCCAGCACCCTGCGCCCACCCTCGCCGGGGCCCCTGCTGCCCTTCCTGCGATGGTACCTCCTCTGTGGTACCCTTCGAGATCCGGATGGCACCCCCCATCCCGTTTTGCCATCTGCTATCCGTCTCCCAGCCTTGGCGTCCCTGCTCTTAGAATATGCCTTCCCAGAGGTCTTCCTTCCTCGGGCGGGCGGTCTCTCCTACCTGGGGACTTTAATAATAATGTTAAGGACTAATGCCCAATAGCAGGGTCTGGCCACCAGCCACCACGTTCCCCCAGTCCGTGCTCTTCCCTGTAGGCTGCCTGTACCAAGGGAAGGAGTTTGCCAGTGGAGAGCGCTTCCCGTCTCCTAGCATCGCGTGCCACGTGTGCCTCTGCTGGGAGGGCAGCGTCAACTGCGAGCCCCGGGCTTGTGCCCCTGCACAGTGTCCCTTCCCCGCCAGGGAAGACTGCTGCCCTACCTGTGATAGTGAGTTGGGGATTGGGAAAAACAGGACACACCCTGCTGGGGATCGGAGGGGGTGCTGATGAGAGAGCCTAGCCAGCCTCCTCTTCACTGCCCCAAAGTAGATCAAAATAGTTAAAACAATTTCTACTGTAAGAAAAAAGAAAGGGCGGTGGTGACACTCGACTTTAGTTCCAGCACCCGAAGGCAGAGCAGGCGGATCTCTGAGTTCAAGGACTTTCAGGACAGCCACGGCTACACAGAGAAACCTTATTTCGAAAAAACAAACAAACAACAAAATCCTGTGCTAATGCCTGCATTTTTTTTTCCTGAGCTTGAAACAATTTAAGAGCATGAATTTGGGCAAATTACCAAATCCCGTCGTGCCTAAGCTTTAACTCCTGTCAGAGATGTTCTCCCTCCTTGTCACTTTTGTATTATCTGTATGCAGAGGGATGACCTTTGCCCTGCTCCTCCTTCCTCTGCCTCCCAAATGTTGGGATTACAGGCGCTAATCAGCAAACCCAATCTATTTTAACATCTTCTACCAAATGTAATTTTATTTATTTATTTAGTCCTTTTCTTTTGTTTAATCTTTATTTATTACATATTCAGTGTTCTGCTTGCAAGTATACTTGCAGGCCAGAAGAGGGCACCAGATCTCACAGATGGTTGTGAGCCAAAATGTGGTTGCTGGGAATTGAACTCAGGACCTCTGGAAGAGCAGACAGTGCTCTTAACCTCTGAGCCATCTCTCCAGCCCCAGTCCTTTTCTTCAAATGAACATACTGGTTACGTTTATGTAGCTGGAGGTCAGAGGACAGCTAAGTGTTGAGAGTCAATTCTCTTTCCACCCGTTCCCAGGGACTGAACTCATGTCACCAGGCACGTTGGCAAGAGCCTTTACCCACTGAGCCATCTCACCAACCCCCTAGATGAATTAAATGAGAAAATTAGGCTTGTCATGAACAGATTACCATGAAAATGAATACAATTAAAGGACAATACTGTTGCCACACGGTGCTGGCGCACGCCGTTAATCCTACCAGCACTTGGGAGGCGGAGGCAGGTAGATCTCAGTGAGTTCAAAGCCAGCCTGATCTACAAAGCAAGTTCCAGGACAGCCAGGACTGTTACACAGAGAAACCCTGTCTCAAACCCCGCCCCCCAAAAGCACAATACTGTTAAATTCTGCCTGCACGTGGTGGCCCATGCCTGTAATCCTAGGACTGAGATGGTCTAGACAGTAAGATCAGGAGTTCAAGGCCAACCTCAGCAATGTGCTGTTTCAAAAACATCTATCATCTATCTATCTATCTATCTATCTATCTATCTATCTATCTATCTATCACCTATCCATCCATCTATCATCAATCTATGTGTTTATCTATCATCTATCATCTACCTACCTCTCTACCTATCATCCATCCACCTATCTATCTATCTATCTATCTATCTATCTATCTATCTATCTATCTATCTATCTAGATATCATCTCCTTATCATCGATCTATTTATTATCTATACATACATACATAATAGCATATATGTGTATAATCTGTCCCCTCTGAGCTGGGGTTATAGGTGTGTGGGCAGCCCTGTTTGGCTTTTTTTCTTGGGTACTGGGAGTTGAACTCAGGTGCTTGTGCACGCTGCAAATCTATCCTTAGCCACTGAGCCACCTCTCTTGTGTAGATGAGGCTGAGCCACCTCTCTTGTGTAGATGAGGCTGCCCTTGAACTCCTGATCATCCACTTGGCAGATGCTGGGATTATAGGCATGTGCTGTTATGCCCCGTTCACATCGTTAGGTTTTTCTTGTTGGTTGCTTGTTTTGTTAGGTTTATTTAGTTTGTGCGTATGAGTGTTTTGCCTGCATGTATGACATGCCTGTGTGACATGTGTGTGCCTAATGGCCTCAGAAATCAGAAGAGGGTGTCAGACCCCCTGGAACTAGAGTTACAGATGATCACAAACCACGTGGGTCCCCTGCAAGAACAAGGGTCTTAACTTCTGAGTCACCCCCACTACCTTCCTTTTTAAGGGATGCAAGCAAAATGTCATAGAGCAGTACAGGTCTCCCTCCTTAATCAACCTGCGTTGACGTAGTATTGGAATGGGGCTAACTTGATCTACACCACTGCTTCCCCAGCTGTAGTCTAGGAGAATTGGAGCCTTCTAGCAGTGGCCTGCTGAGCATCTAACCCTGTCGCAGAGCCTAGTGTGTTTTCCTTATAGATGGATACTAGTATTTCTTGCAGGGTGCAGGGGAGAAAACCTGCCCTTTGGCCAGTCCAAACCTCACCCCGTCGGTCGAGGCTCCTTTACTAGAGCCTGGATCCAGCCTCACCCCAAAGTCCCCAGGTGCCAGGTCTTTGAGATTCTGGCCTCCTGCCGGTCAAGCTCAGGGAATGACTGCTTTCCTCTCTCCCTTCTCTGCCTTCCTATTCTGTTCCCATCTCTGATAGGCTGTGAGTATCTGGGGGTATCCTATCTGAGCAGCCAGGAGTTCCCGGACCCCCGGGAACCCTGCAACCTGTGCACCTGCCTTGGAGGCTTTGTGACTTGCACCCGCCGGCCCTGTGAGCCTCCAGCCTGCAGCCACCCGCTCACTGTACCTGAGCACTGCTGTCCAACCTGCCAGGGTATGAGCCACCCGCACCCCCTTACTCCTGCTGGGGTTCCCTGGGGCTAAGCACCCGAGGGCAGGAGGTTTGCATACAGTTGAACCCCCTGAGATAGACACACAGAGATTCTCTTACTCCCAGAATCCCCATAAGCATGCATGATCTGCCCTCGTCTCTGTTCCCACTGTCGCCTCACCAACTGGTCCTTTGTGTTCTGAACTTTCCTACTCTTAAATTGTTTTGCTGCCTTTTTTAAATGTCACCCTCTCGAAAGCGGTCCAGTGGTTCCCATTGCCCCTAGTCACCAACCAGGATGGGCAGCTTTTCTAGCCCACCTCCTCTGACCCAACCCAGCTGGTCACCTATCCAGCCGGCCTGTGCCACCCTGTCCTCTCCCAAGGAGGAAGGACATTCTCCTAGGCCTTTCATCTCCATTTCACATCCACTGTCCCCCAGCCTCTTCATGCATGCAAATCTCTGTGCAAAATCTGATAGTCCTGATAATAGCTTCTCCTGCACCCCTCCCCTCCCCTGCTCCTCTCTGCCTTACTATCTCTAGCTAAGCTCTGTGTGTGTGTGTGTGCCCGTGAGTGCGAGTGTGTGCATGTGTGCATATGACAGCAGAGGGCTCTGTTGACAGTGGCCCACCTGTCCCATCCCCCACTCTGCCAGGATGCCTGTACCATGGGATCACTGCTGCCCTTGGAGAGACCCTTCCTGATCCTCTTGACCCCACCTGCTCCCTCTGCACCTGCCAGGTGAAGGGACTCTTTGGGGTCTTGGCATCTTCTCATCCCTTATCTTCCTTCCTGGCCTGGGACGGGTTGTCTGCATCTAGGCAGCAATAAACATGCTTGTGACATCCGGTGAGACAAAAGTGGGGTCAGGTCTCGCCTGCCAGGGAAGAGGGGCTCAGACTTGATAAGCTCAGCAGGGTACCTGCCAAGATTGTAGTGCCGTTTGATTGGAAGGTGACGGAAGTCCAAGTAACACTGTGCTCTTTCATCCAGGAAGGCTCTATGCACTGCCAGAAGAAACCGTGTCCTTCGGCTCTCTGCACACAGCCTTCTCCAGGCCCCTGCTTCTGCCCTGTTTGTCGCAGTGAGCATAGTTTGCCACCATCTTTCTGTGTGCCTGGCACCTGTGGCCTCCTCCTCCCCTCTCCTTCTGCCAGGTAGACCCACTCCCCACAGAATGTGTGTCTCCCATAGGCTGCCTCTCTCAGGGTCAGGAGTACCAAGATGGGGAGGAGTTTGAGGGACCCGAGGGCAGCTGCGAGCGCTGCCGCTGTTGGGTATGTAGAAGCAAGGCTGAGCCAGGGCGACCCATGCTTCTGGGTCCAAGCCTGCATGGCACGCCCCTGACCCTGCATCTCCTGCCTGCAGGCCGGCCAGGTCAGCTGTACGAGGCTTCGGTGCCCGCCTCTGCCTTGCTTGCTTCAGGTCACAGAGCCAGGGAGCTGTTGTCCTCAGTGCGCAGGTATACCCCACCTTGTACCCACACTTCAGCCCCTGATCCTATATCCTTCCCTTCACCCCCACCATGCCTCTGTTCTTGACTGTCCCTCTAATCCATATTTAGCCTTTCCTCTCCTGGACCAACACACCCTTAGTGGCAGGCTAGATTCCTGCCTATTTCAGTAGTAATAATAATCATGATTAATAACATTTATTAGAACATTTATTACAGGTAAACTACTCTCTCTCACACACACACACACCTCACTTTAAAAGCACAGCTATCTTATCTAGATATGCTGTCCTCATTCCTACTTTTTATTACTTTTGTTCATTTATTTTGTTTGGGGAGCCCATCACAGCCTGCACATGGAGATCAGAGGACAGCTCATAGGGGTGTTTTCCCCCCATTTTACCACTGCTCAGGTTGCCCAGCTTGGTGGCAAGTGGATTTGTTGGCTAAACCGTCTCCCTGGTCCCCTTCCTCTCATGCTTTGAGGATGAAAAACAGAGACACAAAAAGGTGACCTAAGTTTCCTGGCCACTCAGCTTGCAGGTCGCAAGGTCAAGCTGCACATTCTGGCCTCTGGCTCCGGAATCCCAGCCTTTCTCAGCCAGTCTGCTGCCTCTCACCTCACCCTGTGTGGCCAACCCAGAACCCCCTCAGTGTCCCTTGCCTTGTAAACAAGACAGGACAGACATAATCCCCACGGGATACAGGAGAAGATTGAGGCTTGGATAGATATCACGGGTGCATAGGGCGATTCATCCCATGTTCATACAGTGTTGCCCGATGGGCTTTCATTGATAACTCCTGCTGCCTGAAACTTGATCAAACACGCAAATGACTCCCTGCACCACCGCAGACGTGCGCTCTGTCCTGACCCATATCCATGCCACAGCCCCATCCTGGTGCCCCCATGTCTTGCTGACCACAGGCGGGATGGGAGGGGGTACAGATAGCCAGATCTTGGACTCGAAGCTTACACCTGCCTGCCTGGGACCCAGGCTGCCTCGCTCATGGGGAGGAGCATCCTGAAGGTAGTAGCTGGGTGCCTGCCAACAGCCCCTGCTCCATCTGCATGTGTCACAAGGGCGTCGTCACCTGTGCCCAAGTCCAGTGTGCCAGTGCCTGCATCCAGCCCCAGCAGGAGGCCGGTGACTGCTGTCCTCGGTGTTCTGGTACTTGGAACCTGGTGTGGGAGGGAGACCTGGGTAGGTGGTGAGCACCTCCCTGCTTTTAGTGCTGGACTGGGTGGCAGAGGTGGGTGTGAGGGGGCTCCAGGAGCAGTGGCCTTCATTCTTGTACACTCCTCAGCCCCAGAGCAAGGGACAGGAGCTGGAGCATGGAGGAGCCCCCCTCTTGACATCGCTGTCAGCCTGAAGGTTCCTCGTTTTCCTCTGTTCTTGTCCCCAAGGCGGTGAGCATGGGGGTAGGAAGTACGAGCCTGGGGAGAGCTTCCAGCCTGCGACAGACCCCTGTGAAGTCTGCATCTGTGAGGTAGGAGAGGGCAGGGTTTGGGACTGGCTAATTGATGGAGCAGGACCATGGTGATCAGACAGAGTATGTCCCTGGGCCCAGGACAGAAGCTGAGCTTGGTCAGTGGGACCAGGTCTGGATTTAGGCAGAGCACAAGGTCCAAATGGGGAAGCTGTTGATGGACCTGGTCTTTGAGGTGGTAGTGTTCAGCGAACAGCCCACATGGGGAGTGTTTACTCTCTACTTTAGCAGTAGTGGTGAGGGCTGCGACGTAGTTCAGTTGGTAAAGTGCTGGCCTGGTGTGCACAAATCCCTGGGTTCAGTCCCAAGTACCACATACATAGAGTGTGGTGGCATATGTTGGTAATCCTGGCACTGGGGAGGCAGAGGCAGGAGGGCCAGGAATTCAAAGCCGGGGTTGGCTACATATCCAGTTTGAGGCCAACCTGGGTTTCATGAGACCCTATCGCCAAAAACAAAAGTGATGAACGGTTTATGGGTACGAAGACAGGCAGTGGAGTGGGGAGGGTGATGAAGAGTGCCGAAGGATTAGAGGTCACGTGATGGTTCAGGCCCCAAGGGGCATCATCTCCAGATTAAGAGCGAGGTGACATGCCCGCACTACCTGAAGACGAGGGTGCAGCAGACACCCTTGAGAATCCTGGTGCCCAGGGGCAGTTCAGCTGCCACAGCTTTGGACTTATCTCTCCTCATTCATTCTTCTTGTAGCTGCAGCCTGGAAGACCTCCCAGCCTTCACTGTCGCCGGCGGCAGTGCCCAGTTCTGGTGGGCTGCCCTCCAAGCCAGCGTCTACCCCCTGGGCCCGGGCACTGTTGCCCCACCTGCGCCCGTGAGTCCTAGGCGAAGGGGCCGATAAACTAGGCAAGCAGGGCTGCGCCCCTGGAGAAATGCTAAAAGAGCCAGCTAGCTCTCCCCCGCTTTGCCTCAGCCCTCTCTCGACTCAAGTGTACTGTTTGGCCTAAATGGGTGAAGCCTATTCCACTCCTAAGTGGAAGTTGGCGGGGACTAGTGGCCTCTGCGGCCAGGCGCGCTTTGCAGAACATCCTGCCCAGCAGGGGGCGCTGTAGGGTAGCAGTTGTCGGCTGGCTCTTTGGGAGCCACAAAGCAAAGACCATAGGGACGTTGAATGGCTCAGCAGCGGGAATAGGGAGAGCCGGTCTGTTTCTTTTCTTCAAATAGAATTTAAAAAGATATGTGGAAGTAAAGAGTCATATTTTCATTATAAATATCGAAAGATAGCACAGTTGTTTCCTAGATTTAAGACTAGATTTAAGACTTGGCATGTTCTCAGCCTCCCCATCAGCGGGGCGTGGAAGCCATCAGTGACACGCTGGTTCAGCTTGGCTATGCACGCTCACATCTTCCTACACATAGATAGGATTCCCCGGACGGGAGGATTGCTTGCCCCTCTGTCCTCGAGACATACAACTCCTTGGTAACACAGAGTTCACCACCCTCATCATCTTTAAGCTACAGCTCGGGGCTATTCAGTACGTGCATAACGTTGTGAGAACATCCGTTGGGATATTTTTATAGCACTCGCTAGCACGAACTGCAACGGGTGAGAGGAAGACTCCTTTATTAAGCGCCTAATGCATACCACACACCACTCGGTGCTTCTCATAAACCGTATCTCATCTAATTTTCACAGTGATCCGGTCAGGAAAAGTGTGTAAAACACACACAAAAAAACTGAGACTCAGGAGTAGATTAATTTGTTCATGGGGTGATGGAGCCAGAACCTGGGATCCCTCACTAACTCCCCCTCTGGCCAGATTACATTAAGGGAACGAACAAGAAGAATGGGCCAGGCCACCTGGCCGTGCTCCGTGCTCAGTAACCCCAGGCTGAGGCAGCCATGCTGTGTGGGTTTCCGGTCCCACTCCATTTAGAAGCAGATTTCTCCCTAGGGGCTGAAGGTGCTTCAGCAGCACATGTGCTAAAACTGGCTTGGTAAAGGACAGATACACCAGTGCTGTGGGGATTATCATCGCCCCTGTTGCATGGATGAGATGCAAATTCATGAGTAATTCCACTTTCTCTGTCTCATTGAGCTCACCTACAAAAACAAACAAACAGAAAAAAACCCAGGAGGTCCAACTGTTCTTTGTATGGAGAGAACTGAATGGCAGTTCTGTCCCCTGACCCCTTCACCCCACACTGGGTTATTGCCTTCACAGAAGCGTTGAGTAACTGCACAGAGGACCTGCGGGGGACTGAGCTGATGCCACCAGACCCCTGCTATACCTGCCAGTGTCAGGTGAGTCCTCCTGCTGTGGGGACTCCCAGATCCCCCTTTCTCCTGCTCTGTGAGCTGTGGCTCTCCTCTTCTCCCTGAGCTCTTACTCACTCTGACAATTGTCCTAAATGTCATCTCCTGCCTACACCCTACTCCACGAGACCTGCTGCGTTCTATCATATTTACATGATCACAATAGGATCCGACATGGCTCTGTACTCGCCGGACCTGTCCTGAGCTCAGCTGTCACCCGTGGGAGCGCCACACACCCGCTGACGGCTGCTGCCCCGTGTGTAAGGGTGAGTGGCCAGAGAGGAGCCTGAGGATGGAGGAGGCATTCGTGGGTGCCCTGAGGTCTGCAGGCGGAATGCAGCTTCCGTTCTTTTGTGGGAATGGAGATGGTACCCACCGGGGTGGAGGGGAGCTCCAGGAGGCAGAAGAAATAGGGAACGAGGCCTGCGTTCTCAAGCCTGAGGGTTTTTCAGGGGCCTCGTGGTCCCCAGGCCCACTGTGGGCATTGCGTTTTGCAGTTGGGGGTTGGCCCAGTAGAGGGTTCTAGGGACCGGCATTTTGGATCTCCAGGACTCCATAACCAATCAGCCTGATTCCCGCCAGGCTGACCAGGCTTGCCGAGGGAATGAACACCCTCAGGGTGCTTGTGGAATGGGGCTGAGAAGGGATAGTATTGCTGAAAGGACGCGCATTCCTCCTCCTTAGACTGAGCGGAGGGGCTCTCCTCGGCAGGAGTGTGGGGGATGGAGGGTTGGCAGAATCCCAGCAACGAGCAATGCCAAGGTGAGGGCTGAGACGGCGGAGGAGGGGCGACACAGACGATCCCGTCTGTCTGCCCCACAGGAGCGTACAACATGGGAAGGAGATCCTCCTCCACCCAGTCTAAGAAGGAGAAATGCGTGTCCTTCCACCGGCACGGGAGTGTTTGAGTAGGCCACTGACCCTCTTTGTCTCATTTTCCCTCAGTCTCTACCCAGTCTTGCACGCATCAGGGCCGCCAGGTAGCCTCTGGGGAACACTGGGCCGTGGATGCCTGCACCAGCTGCTCCTGCTTGGCTGGCACTGTGCGCTGCCAGAGCCAACGCTGCAGTAAGCTCGCATGTGGCTCGGTAAGTGTTTTGGTCCAAGGTGGTAGGAGCGGGGTGCACAGGGCACTGCCATCCCAGAGCCGTGAGGGGGGCTTGGCCTTGTCTTGCCTTCACGAGCTATTAGTGGAGCCAAGGATGGTGCTGTTCCTGGAGTGACCACCAGAGGGTGGCCTGACCCGCTCTCAGTGAATCTGGGTTCAAGGGGTCAGAGAGAAGATGGGCGGATGCTCAGACTACTATTAGAGACAGCTGAGACTTGACAAGGGAGTGTCCTGTGACTGACCGTGTTTGGGTCTGAGGCCAGGATGAGGCTCCTGCCCTGAGCCCCGGCAGCTGCTGTCCCCGTTGTTTGCCCCGACCGGCTTCCTGTATGGCCTTCGGGGACCCCCATTACCGCACCTTCGATGGCCGCCTGCTGCACTTCCAGGGCAGCTGCAGTTACGTGCTGGCCAAGGACTGCCACGGCGACGACTTCAGGTGTGCACCCTTCTCCCTACTCCCTGCCGCCTAAACCTGGTGCCTCTGACCTCTGGCACCCAGGCCCTTCCTTCCCATAGTGTCCACGTGACTAATGATGACCGGGGCCGGAGGGGTGTGGCCTGGACCCAAGAGGTGGCGGTGCTGTTGGGAACCGTGGCTGTGAGGCTGCTGCAGGGCAGGACAGTCGTGGTGAGCCAAGGACCTGGGGAAGGTCAGTCCAGCCCAGTTCACCTGCCTGGCCCAGCACGGCCCCTCCCTTCTCCCTCTCTTTCCCAGGTGGACCAGCACACGGTGACCTTGCCCTTCCTTCAGGAGCCCCTGCTGTACATTGAACTTCGAGGTCACACTGTGATCCTGCATGCCCAGCCTGGACTTCAGGTGTGGATAGAGGGCGACAGGGTCCCATGCTTCCTACATTCTACAAAGACAGGTGGAAGGAGGAGCCAGAAGGGAGAAAAGACAGGTGGAAGGAGGAGCCAGAAGGGAGAGCGCACAGCTACATCCTCAAAAGGCTCTGGCCTGAGCCTGTTTTCAGTCTTGGCTCAGCCCTCCATATCCTGAGACTCTGAGCCATCATCAGCCTTCTCTGGGCCTCAGTTTGCCTGTCTGTAAAGTGGGGAGTTGATAGGGTTAGGGAAGCGGCCAAGAAGGTGTACAAGGTGGTCTCTGTGGGCTCTCCCAACTCCCATGGGGGAAGGTGGCTTGCTCTCTTGCTTCCAGCCAGAGTCCTAACTGACAAACCCATGCTTGTGTGCCCTTGATCCAAACTCTAATTACATTGTATCATCCTTAAGGCCACAAGACAGTGAATCTCAGGAAGTGGGTTTTGTTCCACCGGAAACCCAGTTGAACCGTACCCAGGAATAGTGGGCAGGCCTCTCCACCATCAGTGTTTGGCCAGGATTAGGGAAGTGGCCCTTCGATGTGCAGTGTGCACCTGTTCATCCCACAGCCTGGGAACTATCTGACTAGCACATGAGCTCCTTGGGGTCTCTCTCCTTCTGCATCCCTAGTTCCGGGCCTCTCGCGCAGGTGCTGTGGGATGGCCAGTCCCAGGTGGAGGTGAGAGTTCCCAGCTCCTACCGGGGCCGGACTTGTGGTCTCTGTGGGAACCTCAATGGCTTTGCCCAGGATGATCTGCAGGGTCCAGATGGGAGGCTCCACGCCACAGAGGCTGTGTTTGGGAACAGCTGGAAGGTGAGTGACTTGGGAGCAAGGAGTCGGGGCACTAGAAGAACTGGGCACTGGCCCTTGCTGTGAAAAGGGACCCAAGACAGATTTGGGGGTTTTCATGGAAGTTGGAGGCTTGGAACCTGTCTCGATTAATAGCAGATGTAGGACGGCCTGTTGGAAGCCTTGTCTCCTGAATCTCTAAAGCCTGCTCTGTCTCTCCGTCACTCATAGGCTGTGTGACCTTACACAGGTCAAAGTCTACCTACTCTAGTCTTATTTTATCTCAAAAGAGAGACAGTGCTTTCCTTTGTTGTTTTGTTGTTAGACCTGTGATCCTCTTCTCCCAGCTTCCATTGTACGGGCATCACAGACCTGAGCGATGGGCACTTTTGATTCCTTCTGTTCCATTTTGAGAAAGGGTCTCCTGTAACCTAGACTGTCCTTGAACTCTCTGTGTAGCCTTGAACCGGGTGACTAACCCTCCTGCCTCTGTCTCCAAAGTGCAGCACCATCCTGGTTTTTCCGGGGGGTGCAGAGTATCAAAGTGAAGGCTTTGTACCAGACAAGCACTCTTCCAACTGCGCCCCATCCTAGCCCATCCTTCGCTATTCCCAAAGGGGGCGCTTTGATTCATTTGCTTTCTCTTTTTTGATACAAAGTCTCACCATGTTGTCCAGGTTGGCCTGGACCTTTCTATCTCGCCCAGGTATCCGCCCCCCCCAGACTTCTAGAGTCACAGGTGTACCCCACTATGTTTGGCTCTTTAAAGGATGTGTTTTCATTAGCATGTATTAATTACACATAATAATGTGTTACATTTTACATGTATTTACTGTATTTTGATTACCTTCCCCATCACCCTCTCTTGGTCTCCCCTGTTCCCACTAATCCCCTTCCTCTTCCCAGCTAGCCCCCCCCACTTCTACTTTCTTGTCTTTTTTATTTTTATTTTGGTTTTTCGAGACAGGTTTTCTCTGTGTAGCTTTGGAGCCTGTCCTAGAACTCACTTTGTAGACCAGGCTGGCCTCAAACTCACAGAGAGCCACATGCCTTTGCCTCCTAAGTGCTGGGATTAAAGATGTGCACCCCCCCCGGCCTTCCTTTTGATCCCCCCCCCAATCCAATGAGTTCCATTTAAGGTTGTAGGTAAGACTTTGTTTGCAGGAGCATGACATGTTCTAATCAAAGGGAGATTTTGCCAGGGATGTTTTCATATCATGGCTGCTCTCTCCATGTAGGTCCCTGAAGGCCTGGGTCCTAGCCGGCCCTGTTCTGCAGGCCGAGAGGTGGACCCATGTCGGGCAGTAGGTTACCGTGCCAGGCGTGAGGCCAATGCCCGGTGTGGGCTCCTGAAGACCTCACCGTTCAGTCACTGCCATGCTGTGGTACCCCCAGAACCCTTCTTCGCTGCCTGTGTGTATGACCTATGTGCTTGTGGACCCGGAGCCTCAGCTGACGCTTGTCTCTGTGATGCCCTGGAAGCCTATGCTAGTCACTGTCGCCAGGCTGGGGTGACTCCTGTCTGGAGGGGCCCTACACTCTGTGGTAAGGGGGTGATACCAGTTTGCGTGAAATGAAGGCCCAGTTCGGAAAGGAGGGGTAGCCCAATAGACTGAAGTCTGGGCAGGAAGGGTACAGGGAGACATAGCACAATGTCCTAACAGCCAGAGAGATGCTGTGGACCTCTGTGACATGGCTTTCCTCTGTCTACAGTGGTGGGCTGCCCCACGGACCGTGGCTTTGTGTTTGATGAGTGTGGACCACCCTGCCCCCGCACCTGCTTCAACCAGCACATACCCCTAGGGGAACTGGCAGCCCACTGTGTGAGGCCCTGTGTTCCAGGCTGCCGGTGTCCTGCGGGCCTGCTGGAACATGAAGGCCACTGCATCCCACCTGAGGCCTGCCCACCAGTCCTGCTCACTGGCGACTAACCAGCTCACACGCTGCCCAGTCCTAGTCAGGAGTCACACGCCCCCCTGTCCTACCCTGAGTTAAGGGTACACTCAGCCAGGACTTATCTGGTCAGACGTCACCCTTGGTAAGCAGCAACCTCCAGGCCACAGTTGTAGAGAGACAGATCCCTGCTCAGGCAATGGGATCCTGGGCCTGTACTCCAGACATCTATAGTGCCAAAACACAAGAATAAACTCTACACTTGCCCGTGACTTCCTTGTGTGTGTGTTTCTTCATGGCACTCGTGACTTCCTCGTGCTGTCTGGGAAACTCTGAAATGGAAAGGTTGACCCAAGTGCCTTGGTCCCTGCCCTGTGCCTAGTCTGTGTGGTAGGCATGACATTGCTTTTGTTTTGTTGTTTTTTTGTTGGTTTTGTTTTTTTGAGACAGGGTTTCTCTGTGTAGCCCTGGCTGGCCTGGAACTCATTCTGGAGACCAGGCTGGCCTTGAAACTCAGAGATTTGTCTGCCTCTGCCTCCTGAGTGCTGGGATTAAAAGGCGTGTGCCACCACTGCCTGTGCCTCTTATGTGAGACCCTCTGTGGATCCATGTGGTGCCTTGCAGGGGCTGCAGAGCCTCTGAGAAGAGGCACAAACCAAGTCCTCTTGTTTCTTCTGGGTTTGGCAGTACTAGGTGCTTCATCTTCTTGGTCACACTAAGAACTGGTGATGTGAGGCTCATCATCTAGGAAGAGAGACAATACAAGTCCACACAGCTTCATGTGCATGTAAGAGAACCCTTAGAAACAGGTCACGTACATGCACGTGATGTGTGTGTTCACAGTCACAGCATCAGGTGGGCATGGAGTCAGCACAAACATCACTGTAGGGAGGGAACCTAGGTTTTAAGATAGAAATAATCCGGAATTTGAGTCCTCTTGGCCACGTATGAGCTGTGAAAGTGAGGGCTCAATGGCCCAGGAAAGGAAGCAGCCGGGATCTTTGTTGTTTTCTTAGGCAACAGAGTGCTAAGTTGAATTAGAGCCCACCCACCTTCCCAGCGCAGCCTTTTGAAGAGAGAGGCCATTTCCATTTGGGGGCCAGAGAGAAAAGTTTGCCCTGGCAGGGATGGCAAGGCTGCAAGAAAGACACACAGGCTGTCAAGATCCGTTTTTCATTACCGTAACGAAATGCCCAACACGTTTAATTTATAAGTGAAAAGGTGATGGAGGAAGGTCATTGGCTAATGAAGAAACTGCCTTTGCCCATTTGATAGGCCAGCCTTTAGGTGGGTGGAGTAAACAGAACAGAATGCTGGGAGGAAGAGGAAGTGAGCTCAGACTTGATAGCTCTGCTCTCTGGGGCAGACGCAATGAAGCTCTGACCCAGGATGGATGTAGGCTAGAATCTTCCAGGTAAGCACACCTTGGGGTGCTACACACATTATTAGAAATGGGCTAGTCCAGGTGTGAGAGTTAGCCGAGAAGAGGCTAGATATAATGGGCCAAGCAGTGTTTAAAAGAATACAATTTGTGCCGGGTGGTGGTGGTGCACGCCTTTAATCCCAGCACTCGGGAGGCAGAGGCAGGCAGATCTCTGTGAGTTCGAGACCAGCCTGGTCTACAGTGCTAGTTCCAGGACAGGCTCCAAAACCACAGAGAAACCCTGTCTCGAAAAACCAAAAAAAAAAAAAAAAAAAAGAATACAATTTGTGTGTTGTTATTTCGGGTAAAGCTAGCTGGTGGCTGGGAGCCGGGCGGCAAGAACGCAGTCTGCAGCTCCATCAACAAAAAGGCTTATTTTGTCTCACAGTTCTGGAGGCTCCCATCCAAGACTGACTTGCCCTGCTGCTTTAGGCCTCTGGTGAGGGGAGCAGGTGGCAACAACAGGGATTATTCATTGGAGCAAACTTCTTACTTAAATCATGAGCCAGGAAACAAAGAGAGACAAGACAGGGCAGGGGTCCCAAAATAGGCTTCAACTGCCAATGACCTAAGGATTTTCTACAATACTTCATCCCTTAAAAGACCACAGCATCACCCAGTAGTGCCAGCCTGGGGGCCAAGCCTTTGACATATAGGTCTTCCGGGAGATAGTTGATATCCCAACTGTAGTGTAGACCTTTGTCTGTGTTTGGTCCTTTTTCTTCCCATAGTTTGCCTATGTCACATGTGTCCTTGCAAGGAAGAGGCACGGGTGGGATGATCCGGAAGAACGTTTAGCCGGCGGGCAGAGGCTGTGCTCTTGCTGGAGTGACTCCCTCTGCTCACACTTGCCTCTTACTGATTGTCCCTGAATCGTGCTTTCCCAGAGTGCATGTGTCATGTCCCTCCAAGTGAGGGAAGCATTGGCAGTCTCATGGTGTGTGATTAAGGATGATCAAAGCATGGAGCTACGAGAGGGAATCACACGCAGAGGCGTGTGGGTCCTGACATGTTAGGCTGTCAGGAGCTGCTGCTGTCACCATGATCCATACATAGCATACTTACTGGGGACCAGATCACACAGGTGGGAAATTTGTAAGTATGGATGTATTCATACGATGGTTAATTCTAATCCTCAGCACAACCAACAAGCACCTGAGAAGGACGTAGCAATGAAGGACTGTCCTGATCAGGCTGTCCTGTGGCCATGTCTGTGGGGCACTGTCTCGATTGCTTTAATTGCTGTGGGAATGGCACTGTTCCCTGGTTGGGGGCCCTGGACTATATGCAGGTAGAGAAAGCTAGCTGAGTGCTAAGCACATGTCTTTCTTTTCTCTGCTCTTGGCTATAGATGTGATGTGACCAGCACAGTGATGGGTTACCACAGAGTGGTAACCTATAACCACTCTCCCCTAAATTGTTTTTTTTTTCTTTTTTCTTTTGGATTTTCGAGACAGGGTTTCTCTGTAGCTTTTGGTTCCTGTCCTGGAACTAGCTCTTGTAGACCAGGCTGGCCTCGAACTCAGAGATCTGCCTGCTGCTTTAATCCGAGTGCTGGGATTCGCTCTAAATTGTTTTTTTTAAAGATGTATTTATTTTTCTTTTATGTGTCTGTATTTGCCTCGTGCTTATAAGGGCATGACGCGTATGCCTGGTGACTACAGAGACCAGAAGAGGGTGGAGGATCCTTGGGAACTGGTTTGACAGGTGGTTGTGAGCTGCCATGAAGATGCTGGGGACCTGACCTGGGTCTTCTGCAAAGTGCTCTTAGCTGCTGAGTCATCTCTGCAGCCCCACTAAGTTGCTTCTTGTTGGACCATTTGACCACAGCAGCATACAGAAAACCAGAACAATGCATCTGTAAATATTCACTAGGGCTGCAAACAGGTACCTGTGCTGAGGTGTTTTGTGTCATGCTCTGTATTCCGAGAGCGAGCCTAGTGTCCCTGGGAGGCTCAGGTGTCAGGGCCCTGCATTATTGAGATCCGAGCTTTTGTCCCTTGTCCCCTACCTCTCTTGAGGCCCTTGTGGCAGATGCAGATAGGGAAGAGGAACAGGACATTTGTCCTGTTGTCTTCCCCATGGCACAGGCAACCATCCCCGGGGGTCCAAGACTCCCCTGTAGCCTCAAGCAAGCCTTGACCCTTCACCAACTTCTCTTCCAGCGCCCTGCAGGTCTAGGCCAGCTCCACACTGCAACAGAGCAGGTACGGAAGGCTGATGGCTGCTTCCAAGGGACAAGTAGATGGGGACCTGACACCCATGATCCCCACTCCAGGTACACGAGGGCTGGGATGGTGCCCCAGGGCTGGAACTACCCATGATGCTGCTGGAGATGGAGCAGAGCCTACGGGCCCAGGAGAAGGTAGAGGCTCGCACATGGGGGAAGCAGATGCAGAAGGCGGAGTGGCTCCCCTCATTTCCTGGCTTCCCATCCTCATGCAGCTTCTCTGGGACTTGGAGCTGCTGACTGGGGTTGGGCTGGGCCTCTTCTGGCCCCCCTGGGCTGGGGTCTATGGCCAGAGAGACCAGACTCAGCATGCACGGAACCAGTGCAACCAATCCTGTGGCAGGAATCTAGATGGGGACTCTACGCGTCTGACAAGTGTGGTGAGTAGGGGCACCGTGTGTCACCCAGGTGGTCTAGAGGGTTAGGGGAAGTGGGCAATGCATGGGCTTTGCGATTTACAGGCCTAGGTTCAAATTTCTGCTTTGTGGTTTCCTGTGGACTCTAAGCTTCCAGTTGCTCAGCTACAAATGTGGGTAATAATAGATCCTCCTAGATCTTTCTTCAAAGACCATTGGGAGGACCACTGGATTCACTGGGACAAAAGGGTTCCTCCATACCCAACAAATACCATATGCTCCTAACTTGAAGACTGCACAGTTAACAACTGGCCGGTGAAATCAACTGTGGGCCATACGCAAAGCCTTTCCATGTGGCTGCCCAGAGGGAAAGACATCACCTGGCAGGTCGAAGAGGGCAGAGGTACTGGTGCCCAGCGTGGCTCTGAGACAGAGATGCTGAGAAGCCTTTGCCATGGGCTGATCCAAAACAGAGCTGCCCCAAAATAGAGCTGAGAACAGGGATGGCGCCCCTGAGGTCAGGTTAGTGGCTTCTCGGGGCTGAGGCACCCTCTGTGGGAACAGAAGGTTTGCTAGTAGTGACCACTCAGGAAGAATTCAGCCAGGCTTGAGGAAGAGCTATCACAAAGGGCATGAATGCCAGGAGGCAGGAGACACAAGGGCCTGCTGGGAGCTTCCTTCCTACTCAGGGAATGCCACCCTGAGAGTGTGGGCTCACTTAATCTCTGCAGAGTTCCAAGATACACCTTCCACTCCAGGCTGAGGAAGCCCCGAGTGAGAGCCATCAGCTCCCCAAGGGGTGAGTCTTGCTCCCCAGGGACTCTGCATTCTTGGTACTGCCTCACAGTGACAGAGAACCCACTTCCTGTGACAATCCTCCTTCCCTCCTCCTTCCTCCAGTTCCTTCTAGACCTTTGCTCAGTCCCTGGCAGGACACCACAGCTCCCAGGAGCCACTGGGTGCAGGAGTTGGGGAGGGGGTTCCCTGAATTCCGACTTGACTTACTTAGCAGCCTGAAAGTCCGAGGGTGTCTAGCAGGCAGGCTGCTCCCCACTGCAGCTGTTGAACTCCTGCAGGAGGCAGGCCACAGATCCTTCATCCGCCTCAGATCTGGGTGAAGCCAGGAGCAATGCTGACCCAAGGCTGGAGGGCCCCATCATGCCTGCAGAGACAGCACTTGGTACACCAACAGGAACCAGTCCAGAAGTCAAGGGAGCCGGCGCTCCTGGAGCTGGTAAACCAGACTAGATTGGGAGGCAGGGACAGTCTCATCCCGGGTCTTCATCACTTACCTTGTCACTGAGTGTCAAGTTAGCTGGGGACGCCAATAAGGTTTTTGTTTATTTTTTATTTTTTGAGACAGGGCCTTGCTATATAGGCCACCTTTTTGTTTTGTTTTGTTGTTCTCCCCCACGCCCAGACAGGGTTCCCTGTGTAGCTCTGACTGTCCTGGAACTCACTCTGTAGACCAGGACCTGGCCTAGAACTAAGCAATCTGCCAAGGGCTGGGTGTGCACCACCACTGCCCAGCTTTGTGTGGGCCATCTTAACTTGGTGTATAATCCAGGCTGATCTTCAGTTCACAATCCTCCTGCCTCAGCCTCACAAGTGCTAGGATTATGGGTACACCACCATGCCAGACGGAAGCAGGTTTTATTGCCAGTTTTTGAGTTGGCACCAGCTATCTTGGGCACTGTGTCCAGTGGGGCCAAGGCAGGGAGGGGCAGCAGTTGAAGAAGGGACAGAATAGCAATCCTAAACCATCCATTTGCTACCCCTTGCCAAGCACAGTGCCATACAGGAGACACGGGAGGACTTGGTCTAGTCTTTGAGATCACACCCTTGTGAGAGAATAAGATATGACGCACGCAGATAGGATTTGGTGCCCTGGCCTCCCCTCCCCAGGCTGCTGTGTTGATTGATTCTCAATTGTGTGTTAAGCAATGCATCTCTCAAAGCTATATGCATTCAATTGTTTTATCACTTGGACGAGTGCTAATGGTTCTTTTTTTTGATTGACAGAGTTTTGACAAGAATGTTACCTTTTGGAAAGACCTGCCAAATTACAAATTACACTATATTACCTGGGGATGGGGTGCTCCCTATACTATATTACCTGGGGATGGGGTGCTCCCTACACTATATTACCTGGGGATGGGGTGCTCCCTACACTATATTACCTAGGGATGGGGGCTCAGCAGGAAGAGAGTAGGAGGTTGTTTCTCCACTTTTGGCAATGATTTTTCTGAAGCCAAGAATCTTGTGAGTTCAAAGAGCCTTTGAAGCCGCATAGAAAACACACCCCTGTGGTTACTGCTGAGAATATTGTTTTCCTTGCAAGAGAAAGATGTAACAGTCTTCTTGCAAAGGAGCTGGGTTTAGGAGCCATGAAAAGCAGACCCTCAGTTTCGGGGCTGCAGAGAGGCTCTCTTTCCTGCAGCTGCAAGAAACAGCAACAGCACGTCCCTCTTTTTGAATTTCTTTTGTTAATTATGAAGACTTGGCAGTTTTAAGCCAGGCTCTGGTTTAAAATTTCAGTGTAAATTTCCTTTGATTTTATTGCCAGAAACAAAGAGTAAGATTTTCCTTCATAGCCGGGAAAGTTTGGCACACGGTGTGTGTGGTGGTGGTGGTGGGTCCCCTGTGGGCCTGAGCCAGCAAACCTGGACAGAGAGTGGGTCCTAGGAGGACCCCAGCAAATGGGCCCTTCTTGTAGTGTTCATGGAACACGAGGAACTGTGCAGGTCTCTTTGAGCTAAAAAGAGGCAGATGTTGGGGTTGGCTATTTGTGGACACGGGAAACACGTGGTAGGCCGCGCATGTGTGGTAGGCAGTGGGAATGAAGGTGTGTGGATTGTGAACCGCCACTCCTGGGACTCCTCCCTCACCTACACCTACGCACAGGGTCCACCCCAGGCATCTGCATTCTAATTCCGGAGGAATGGGTGTCAGAGCCGGGACAGCAGTAGACATTAATTAATGTCTGACTTTCCCTCATAGGTTGCTTATATCCCACGGGCAGC
This sequence comes from Microtus ochrogaster, assembly GCF_000317375.1. Lineage (NCBI taxonomy): Eukaryota > Metazoa > Chordata > Mammalia > Rodentia > Cricetidae > Microtus > Microtus ochrogaster. The sequence continues at coordinate 6,062,866 of NW_004949102.1, read as the reverse complement.
AGTAACTTTGAGGAGCCAGGAGACTCAGAGCTCAAGGTCAAAGGGTCAAAGGGTCACGGGCAAGGGCCCTCTCAGGGGGCAGCAGGGGGTGGAGTCTGCCAGGGAGAAGGTTGCTGGGCTGAGGTGGGGCTCCCTCCTACAGCTAGAGGAAAGAGGGACCATTGCTGAGACCTTTCACACCACATAAAATGGGTGTGGCAACTCGGGGACCAGCAAGAGTGGATGGGTAGTGGCGGTGGCAGCGGTGTGATATGCAAGGCACTGGGGGAAGAGCACAAACTTTTTGGGCCCAGAATATTTTTTCTTCCTAGGACCCAGACAAGATGGAAGAAAAGAGTCAAACAGAGCCAAACGTTCAGAGTTCTGGTGGACAGACTCTCAGAAGCCCACAGGAGGGAAAGCTGGGCCAGGAAGCCCCAGAGCCGGCTGACCTGGCTTCCCAGGGCTTGCCAGCATCTCAAGATCCCTCCAAGGGGCTTGACACTGGCCTGAGCTATGAGAGCGCAGAACCGCAGCCACTGCCGGCAGACTCTCCTCAGGGCCATCCTGAGGAGACACCACAGGGTCAAAGTGGGCAGTCGCTGCTGGGGTATAAAGGAGAGTCAATTCCCAGACTAGGCAAAGGGGCTCCTCAGAGTCAAAGAGAAAGGAAGCAGTCTCAGCAGGACCAGGAATTCAAAACCCCTCAGTTTGGGGAAGACAGTAATTCAGAAGTCTGGGGGAAAGCGACATTATGGCGCCAGGAAGAGGGCGACCCTCAGGGCCATTCCAGGGATTTCTGCAGGTTCCCCGGAAAACCGATCCCCCAGTGTGTGAAAACAGAGATACCAGGACCCCGGGGTAGTAGCACCCAGCTGACCCAGGAAGGGGAGTGGACTCCTCCCTGTGCCCTGGTGCCTCCAGCCCAGCCGCTGCTCCAAGGCCCAGCAGGTGGGATACCGGACTCGTTTGGGGAACAGGAGCCCCAGACGAGGCTTCCTGGCTCAATCTGGGAGCAGAGAGGCCCTAGGAACCCCAAATCCTCAAAGGCCGCATGGTCTGAGCCCGGGAGCACGGAGGAGGCACCGGCCCGTACTGAGCAGGAGGCTCTGCAGCGGCTGCTGGAGCTGCACGGCGCGGCCAGGGAGCGGCGGCGGCAGGACCGCGAGCATCAGCGGCTGCGGGTGCGTCCCAGGGCCCGGCCTGCTGGTGGTGGAGGAGATGGGAGGGTCGCCGAGGCAGATAGAGCCCAGCTCATTGCCGCCTCCCCAGGTCCTGGAACGACTCCGCATCCTTGGGAACCATCACAGCAGGGTTCACCCGCTGGGGCTCCCTCCCAGAGCGGCTCAGATGGCACTACAGGCAAGAACTTGGGGAAAGGTGTCTAAGTCACGGTCACCACGGTTCTGCCCCTGGAGGGGAGGGCAGCAGTCAGCGGCTTCCGAAGGGGTCCAGCGGGAGAGGGGCGGGCGCTGGACGGTACCCTGATGGCTGCACCAGCCCGCTCAGAGTTCTTGCCACCTAGGAGGATGCGGCAGGATGGAGACATACCTTGCGAGAGCGGCTGGAACAAGTGCACAGAGGAAGGACTCAGTGGCTGCGGGCACTCGGGGCCAGGTGAGGGGCAGGCAGGGAATGGCAGGCACTACTTTGCCCTAACATCTGATTGACAAGTCACTGTCTTCTCAGGAACACCCAGAACTTTCAGGAGCTACTGTCCCCTGGCACTGTGAAGCCTGGTCCTGGAGAATAGTGCGCACACCACCCAGTCTGCTCCTGCCCTGGCTGGGTCACCATGAGATAAAGGAAAAACTAAAGGGTAACCCCAAGTGTGAAGCAGTTTCAGAAAGGTTCCGACGGAAGCATCAAGGCCAGGGAGAACAAACACACACACACAGCAATGCAGCTCCACCAAAATCCTATTATTTCCTCTTTCTGCTCCAAGGTCAGAGGGCCAGGTCCCGGGGGTCCAGTAAGGCAAAAGCTCCATTCTTACGGAAGAACGACTCAATGCGGCACATCTTGCAGGAGACCAATTCCTGCTTTATTGGGGGGCCTGGGAAGAGACATCAGACTCTATGAATGGGTTTCTGGAGTACAGGAGTCCTGCCACACATCCCTAGGACTCTGCCTATGGCTACTCCGTGCGAATAAATGAAAAGGCCTTCCAAAGAGTGAGGGCTACAGGAAAAACTCGGCAGTGGTGGCAGTGTGGCCTGCAGCTGTCTGCCATGGTAACCCAGTTCTAAGATGGTCCGCCAGGGCCACTAGGTCAGTGTGCCTCTGGCTATGATTGTCACAGGGACGGACTGTGGAGACATGGATCTTCCTTCTACCCCATCCCCTTCTGGGGCCTCCTCTTGCATTTGTTGGGAAGCTGCTTCCCTTACTTGTGAGGTACGGGGGGTGGGGGATATGAGGGAACTGTGTTGCTCTCCAACCATCCAAAATTTCCCACCAAGCTTCTCCTGTCTCTGTCCCGGCTGATGACCTACCTTCAGCCTGGGGCGGAGCTGCGGGCTCAGGTGGGTTGCCTTCCCACCGATGCCATCCCCACCTTCTGGTCCACCTTCCATTCTTTGCTTTAAATACCCTTACACTCCGGTGACTCCCTCTGAGCTAACTCCTCAAGGCTTCCCCACAGAGCCGCCTCAGTGACATAGGGAGCCTACGGTGGCCAGCACAGGGCTATCTTCACACATCTCCAGCCCATCAGCGACCACAATGAAATCTGTGCATTGCCATTGACTGCTGTCCCTGTTACACTGAAGCCATCAATGAGCTCCACTGAGTTTTGTCCAAAACATCCTTGATCTCAGTTCTGCTAATCCTACCCTTGCCAAGGTTACACAAAACAAATGCCTAGTTCATCTGCTACATGCTTCAATTTCCCAAATCCAGTATCCCTGGCTTAACCCCCCCACTAGCTTCCCCTCAAATGAGGAGAAAATCCAAAGCCGTACCCCCATCATTTACCTTCAAAGCCTCAAGACTGACCTTTGCTAGCAATCCAACCTGAAGCACATGCCCCTACCCCCTGACCCCCCATCCCTTCATTTCACAGGGCTTGTCCCTTAGATCTATCTCCTTGCCCTGTTTACACAATCTGGCCTTCCCCTAGGATGCCAGTTCTCCAGCATAAGGCACAAGTTCCATATCTGTGAGGTGACTCATGTATGGGAAGTTGGGGCTCACCCAGCTGCCAGCCATATGTGAAGTTGGTGGTGATGGGGAACAGGTAACGCGTCTCTGGCAGGTCCAGCTTTCGGGCGTTGAGATACTGGTAGCGTCCCTGCAAGTCATGGGAGATGCCTTCATAGAGCAGGGCTTTGGTGTCGGGTGGGACTGGGTACATTTCTGACTGTGAAGGAGCCTCTGGGACAGGGCTGGGGGCCTTAGAAGGGGTTGCTTTGGAGACAGGTGGTGGTGAGTCCGGGGCCTTAGGCATCAGGGTGGGCAGTTTGAGGGGCAGGCGAGCTGCGGCCTTAGCCTTCTGTTTGGCCTTCACCAGAGCCCCATACTTGTGGTGCCATTCACAGCGCAACTTCATCTCTCTGAGGTATTCCTCCTTCCAGAAGTTTTGCCGCAGGGTGTCCATGTTGAGCTGCCTCGACATGGTGGCAAGGGGAAAAGCGCTATGGGGTGGCTATTGCTGAGTGAGCACAGCGGGCAGAGACAGTAGGGGGCTGCCCTGGGACAGTCACCTGGCAACCGAGCCTCACCTCACACAGGGCCAGAGTTCTACCTGCCATTGCCCTCAGCAGATGTCCCGGGTCACCCTTTCTGAGATAGCCCAGGGTAGGGCTCACTAACTAAACACCTTGATCCCTAAACCTGAAGGCTCCAAGCTCTAGCAAGAACAGTCATTCTCAACCTTTCTAAGGCTGTGGCCCTTTAATACAGTTCCTCATTTTGTGGTGATCCCCAACTATAAAATTATTTTCGTTGCTACTTCATAACTGTAATTTTGCTACTGTTGTGAATTTTTTTTTTAGATTTATTTATTATGTATACAGTATTCTCAGTACTCTGTCTGCAGGCCAGAAGAGAGCACCAGATCTCATTACAGATGGTTGTGAGCTACCATATGGTTCCTGGGAATTGACCTCAGGACCTTTGGAAAGGCAGGCGGTGCTCTTAACCACTGAGTCATCTCTCCAGCCCCTACTGTTGTGAATTGTAATATAAATATCTGTTTTCTTTTTTTTAAAAAAATAATTATTTACTTATTTGTTATGTATACACAATATTCTGTCTGTGTATGTCTGCAGGCCAGAAGAGGGCACCAGACCTCATTACAGATGGCTGTGAGCCACCATGTGGTTGCCGGGAATTGAACTCAGGACCTTTGGAAGAGCAGGCAATGCTCTTAACCATTGAGTCATCTCTCCAGCCCCAATATCTGTGTTTTCTGATGGTCCTGGGTAAGGGCCATTCCATACCAAAGGGTCTCGAACCACAGGCTAAGTGAGAATGATCTAGATAACAATCCTATGCAGTTGCTTTATTGCTTGGGCAAGGCCCCTCCCAGCACCAGAAAAACTGAGTAAAGGCACAAAAGTAGGGACTGGGCTCAACCTTTGTCCTCCATCCCTGAAGCCAGTCTATGACGTAGGGGACCAGTCCTTGAATTAGGCTCCTGCTCAACGCTTCTTCATCACCTGGTTCTTTGGTAGCTTTCGCCTATTTTCGATCTAATGTACCCCAACACTGCACCCCTCACGTATCCATTCCAGCATCCATTTGGAGAGAATATTCTTTTAATATCGACAATGACACTGTGTAACAGCACAGGGAGGAGGGGGTGGAGAGAGAAGATGGTTGGGCTTTCTCTCCCTAACCAGCCTGGATCTGAACAGCAGAACCCCAACAGCTTAGGAGCCACTCAGCGAAGAGGAAGGGAGGGGCTGGAAACCAAGGCTTGAAACTTAAATAGAGGATGGCAAACTGGGAGAGGCCTGGTAGTGAGAGGGGGCTGGCGGCTGAGGAACCCTAGCGCAGGTCTTCGGCCGTGAACATGCCCTTGGCCCTGCGCAGGATGGAGTCTTTGGCTGCATCATAGGGATGCTCCTTGGATGGGATCTCCAGGACAGCTGGGATGGAGCGCTGGTGGGCGTCAAGGGCATGCCGAACCATCTCTGCAATGTACTGGTTGATGAGAATGATGCCGATGTCATCCCTGTTTAGAAACTGCCTGTTGGGGAAGAAGAGGAAGAGAAGGCAGTGACCAGGGGGCACCAGGGTCTCAACCATAGCTTTCCTTGGATGAAGCAATTGCACTCAGAAGCTCAGAACCATACTGACCAGGCTGCATATCAGTGTGTTCTATATGCTGCCTATGGGTAGGAAAGGGGAGGAGAGGGAAGTAGGTATGAGGCCCTTTGTATCAGCATGAGAAGATTCTAGAAACATAAGACTCTTAGTATTGATGAAGGTAGAGAAGGTAGAAATTTTAAGATATAGGGCTGAGGAGACCACCGAAGGCCTCAAGGCAGGGGGCTGGGCCAGGATGACATTTGCCATAAGCTAAAGACAGAAAGAGGAGACTAGGCAATGACAGAATCACAATTTCCAGACAGAAACCGTCATTATGGTTTTCCTATCATGTGATCACCCCCCCCACACATCTACTCATTAAAAATAATTTACTGAAAAAAAAAAACACAGAGAGAGAGAGAGAGAGAGAGAGAGAGAGAGAGAACGAACCAGGCGGTAGAAGCACACTTTCAATCCCAGCACTTCAGAGGCAGAGGCAAGCAGATCTCTGTGAGTTGGAGGCCAGCCTGGTCTACAGACTGAGTTCCAGGACAGTCAAGGCTACACAAAGAAACCCTGTCTTGAAAAACAAAACAACAATAATAATTTACCCACTTTGTGCTAAGCATGGAATAGACTTGACTTGATCATTTTTAGGATCCCTTCTTTTTGGAAACGTGGGAAATTCTTAGAAGTAAAATCTGTCCTCCAATGTCATTGGAGGTCACTTTGCCACGGCGCTGAGAGCTCAGCTGAGCCTCACAGTCTCCAGGTGTGAGCCTGCCACACCCCGGGCAGTGGAAACTAGTCTCAGCCAGTATCCCTGGACTGGGCTATTTAGGGAAAACAGGTGAGGGAAGTTTGTTCCAGCGATTTGGCACAGTAGCCCTGGAAAAGGAGTAAGGGAAAGAATAGAGAGTTGGCACCCTCGATTCTGGTCAACAGGACACTTCCTGGCTTAAAAGGAAGGCCTGCACCCACTTTTTGGAACTATGATCTTTGACCCAGGGTACATAGTGAGGGCTTGAAGCACAAGGTCTTTGTGGAAGGCCATACTTTCCAGATGTTCTGTCCAATGTGCTCAAGACAAATGGAAACCCCACGGCAGGCTGCAGAGAGCAGCTCAGAGTGGGCACTAGCTAAGAAAGGCAAAAGGGGACGATCAAGACGGATCAGTGGGGAAAGGTGCCTGCTGACTGCTTCGACTTCTGGCCTCAGAACTAGCCCGTGGAAAGAGAAAACTGACTTCACAAAGTTGGCTTCTGATCTCCATCCACGGTCACACATCACACACAGAGACTCAGTAATTAAAAAAAATAAAAAGAGACCGGCAGTGGTGGCGCATGCCTTTAATCCCAGCACCCAGGAGGCAGAGGCAGGTGGATCTCTGCATTCAAGGCCTGCCTGGTCTACAGTGCAAATTCCAGGACTACACAGAGAAACCCTGAGTTAAACAAACAAATAAATGAGGAAGAGTTGACCTAGGTCGAGCCTCTTACGACTGGTGTGTCTTTGGGCCTGTGCCTTAACCTATCCGCCCTTTTTCTCACCGGTAAGCAGAAATAACCACTACCTTACAGGACAATTGTGAGTCTCTAAGAAAAATGTACACACACACACACACACACGAGCCCACTGTCCAGACTCACACTGGATGTGATTTGTTTAGGGTACGACTCGAAACGTAAGATCCAGAGAATACGCTACAGGTGAGCGTCAGGGACCCGGAAGAGGCGCTGAACCTGCGGGTCCCCACCGACTGGAGGCTCCCGGCGTCCAATTACGGCAGGACCGGACGTCAAGCCCGACTCTCCTAACCTGACACACAATCATGTGACGGGGAGCTCGTGGGACCTGCCGTACGCTGGGCCCCTCCGAGCCCCAAAAGGGAACTTAGGCGGCGGAGGCCTCTGCTCCGGAGGGGCTGATGGCTTCCAGGACCATCTCGATCCCTACCGCCGCTTGACACCCAGGTAAACAGGCCGCTAATTCTAGCGCTTACAAGCAGGGTCCATTCATTTAGGCCTCACAGGCTACCGTACCTGAAAGTGTCTTCGATCTCATTGATGGTAGTATCCTTTTCCACTACCAGGAAATTAGGGTGGCGGTTCTTGTTAAGCTCCCCAATGCCGCCCAGCAGGAAACCTGTCACCGTGTCCTCGTCTCCAATCACCGCGATTAGTTTACCCCGGCCCGCCATTCCGTCGGCAGAGCGGAGAGCTCACCCGGCACCTGTGATGCTCCGCCCCCGCAGAGGCCCCGCCCTTCAGTCATGCGCGGTTCCCCGCCTCCCGAACATGCGCATTAGCAGGAATGCGCCTCAGTGCTCCTGCGCCATAGAGGTCGGAACTACGTCTCCCAGAAGGCTGAGCGGCAGAGGCCTATTAGATTAGAGGGCGAGACTTCAGGGGGCATACTCTCTTTTTGTGTGTGTGTTATTTTGTTTTTGGCTTTTTGAGACAGGCGCTCATATAGTCCGGGATAGTCTCGAACTTGCAGTGTAGGAGAGAATGACCTTAAATTCCTGATCCTTTGTGTGTAGTTTGTTTGATTTTGTTGATGTTACATTTGTTCTTTCGGAGACTCTCGCGCGCAGGGCGGTGGAGTAGCGGGGCATGGGTGTGAGGTCATAGAGCACCCTGCGGGCCTTAGGGTCTTATGCTCAGTTCGGTGTATGGTTTGATTTTTTTCCTTTCTTTCCTTCTCCTTCCTCCTCCCCTTCTGTTGTAATTTTAAAACACCACGAAGAAGCCACACCATGCAGCAGGGCTCACGTGGGAAGTTTATTGGAAGAGGAGAGAGAAGGGACATAGAGGGAGGCAGAGACTAGTCGGTCCTCGGGGACAAGAGTGCTGGAAGATGGGCAGTGCCCACCTTTTAAAAGGCAACGTAGTAACTGTGCACTGGGGTTGTTATTAGTGGCTATAGCTGAGGATATATCCTAATCTCTCTCTGTGTGTGTGTGTCTCTCTGTCCCTTTTCTTGATAGGTTTCACTATTTAGCCTAACCTGGCCTCAAACTTTTGGTGGTCCTACTTCCTTAGCCTCCCAAGTACTAGGATTTAAGGCTTGTGCCTCCGCCACACCCCTGCCCCTTTGTTTTGATTTTATTTGGCAGTTTGTTTTTTGAAACCTGCTATATGTAGCCTTTGTTGCCTGGAACTCAGAATGCATGCAGACCAGGCTGCCTTTGAACTTGCAATGAGTGATCCTACAGCCTCATCCTCCTGAATACTGGATTATAGGAATTCACCACTAATTCCTCCCTCCTTTGTTTGTTTGTTTTGCCCAGTCAGGCATCAGACTTTCCAATTCTTGCTGCAGTCTGGGATTACAGACGTGGACTACCACAATTGTCCAAGAAAAGATACTTGCTAGCTGGAAGGTTCAGGTCTAAGTCAGTGTCCTGTACACGTGCACATCAACTATGCCACGGTTAACAATTACTCAATATATATTTTAATTATAAGGAACGGCAAATTGGTGACACTTTGGTGCTGTAGAGGCAAGGCCTTGTGTTCGTTGCTAATATATATATATATATATATATATATATATATATATATATATATATGAACTATATAGCAGTGACCTTAGCGTTTAGGAGGTTGAAGCAGCACTGCCACAACTTCAAGGTCAGCCTGGACTAGGTAGTAAGACTGTTGGGCCTACCAAGATGGCTCAGTAAGGGCACTTGCCACACAGTTGATGACCCGAGTTTCGATCCCTAGACCCTACATGGTGAGAGGAGCAAGTTCTGCGAGTTTTCCTCTGAACTCTGCATTTGTGTTCTTGAACACACAGACACACACAGAGGCACACTAAATAGCTAAATAAATGTGAATAATTGTTTTTTAAAACCCATAACAAACAAAAAAACAAACGGCGGTAGCGCACACCTGTAGTCTCAGCACTTGGGAGGCAGACAAGCGGATCTCTTGAGTTCAAGGCCATCCTGGTCAACAAGAGTTCTGGACAGCCAGAGATACACAGCAAAATCCTATCTCAGAAAGCAAACCAACAAAATTAAAGAATCGGGAAGTTTCCCTGAGGAGAAAAGGGTAATTATCACCAGACTGGCACAGTAGAGCTATGGAGGCAGGACTACAGGAGGGGGGAGGGGAGGCAAACGGAAGTGATGGTGCTCAGAAAGCAGGTGTGTCTAATGTGATCTGAGTGTCCTCTGAGCTGGTCAAACGTGCTCTCTGCATCCCGATCCTCCCCACGTGTGTGAGCAGCCTTGAGCTCTGACCACCCCAGTCAAAAGCTTTTTGTGTGTCTTCCCCACCCTGCCAGACTGTAACTTCAAGCTGCAAGCCAAGATTAACCCATCATCCCTTCAGTTGCTTCCTGTCAGGTATTTGGTCACAACTCCAAGTAAAATAGAAACAATGTGGTCTGGGATGTGGGGGCATACTCGAGTTTCACCCTCGATCCAGCTGTTTTGAGGCTTCCTTTTAGACTTGGCACTGAAGTCCTCAGGGCCGTCACAGGATTGGAAGAGGACTAGGGAGAGGCTCTCAGCTGCTCAGCACCTGCTGCCCCACCATGACTGGATGAGAGCAGCTGATCCACTATGTGTGAGTGCCTCAAGTCACAGGGAGGTCAGCAACCAAGCTCACTCTGGGGCAAGGCGGCACAGGCAGGGGGTGAGAGGGTGTGGGGTGTCGATGGGACCATTTGCCCCAGCCCCCGGCACAAGCCCTGTGTGAGCACAGGTGGCTGGGTGCTCAAGACAGCAAGCCTACCTTCAGTGGTTGAATGAGCCCTAAGGAGCTGGAGTGCCACGCTCATCACCGCACCAATATTTAGCCACCGTTTATCAAAAGGGGACCAGGAATAGGAGCTAGGGAAGAATGACCGATAGAACACCATTTCTGTTCTCAGGAGCTCCCTGCAGGGGCACAGGAAAGGTGAGAAATCTCAGTGGGAAGAGCAGGGGTGCAATAAAGAGAAGTTGGGGGGGGGGCCTTGATGGCAGATCCAGAGACAGGAGAGGAAAATGCTTCCTGTCACTTCCAGTGTGACAGGGCAGGGGACATAGTTCTATGCTGCCGTCTACAGCAGTCTGAGAGGGTTTTTTTGTGCTGCTTTTTCTGAGACCTCTCTTAGGTAAAGCTGGTTTTTTGTTTTGTTTTGTTTTGGTTTGGTTTTTTCTTTGTTTGTTTTATTTCAGAAAAGAATTTCAGGAGGAGCCAGTACCAAGGAGAGTTTGAATTTATTAGTGAGATTAATAGAGGTGGTTACACTGTGAGGTTCCCAGGGGAAGGGTAGGATCTATTCAGACATGGGTGTGGGCTTCTCAAGAGAGAATGACATGTCTTAACCATAGCCACGTGCGCTATTTTGGTGATTTCTGAAGTCACATTTCAAAGGTTTACTAAGGAGCTTAACTGAGATCACAGGGTGGTTCCCGATGTGCCCTGGGTAGGCTTACAGCTGATAACTAAGGTCCTAAATCACAAGAGAAGCCCGAGGAAGTTGTCATGCAACAGTTTGTAGAGAGAGCCCGCCCTTTGGGGGCGGGACGGCCTTCTTCCTGTCTATAAATTGGGGTGCACAAACGCTGATAACCCCTTCTTCCTGTCTCCTATTTCTGGGCATTGCGGGAACTTCGGTTGCGTGAGTGTGCTATTTATATTAAAGTAGCTTTTATTTTGTACCAGTTGGCCTGTATTAATTCGATCCGCCTTCAACAGTTTAGTCTTATTTGTTTTTTATTTATTTATTAAAGATTTCTGTCTCTTCCCCGTCACCGCCTCCCATTTCCCTCCCCCTCCCCCAATCAAGTCCCCCTCCCTCGTCAGCCCAAAGAGCAATCAGGGTTCTCTGCCCTGTGGGAAGTCCAAGGACCACCTACTTCCTTCCAGGTCTAGTAAGGTGGGCATCCAAATTGCCTAGGCTCCCACAAATCCAGTACGTGCAGTAGGATCAAAAACCCATTGCCATTGTTCTTGAATTCTCAGTAGTCCTCATTGTCCACTATGTTCAGCAAGTCTGGTTTTATCCCAGGCTTTTTCAGACCCAGGCCAGCTGGCCTTGGTGAGTTCCTGATAGAACATCCCCATTGTCTCAGTGTGTGGGTGCACCCCTCACGGTCCTAAGTTTCTTGCTCGTGCTCTCTCTCCTTCTGCTCCTGATTTGGACCTTGAGATTTCTGTCCGGTGCTCCAGTGTGGGTCTCTGTCTCTGTCTCCTTTCATCGCCTGATGAAGGTTAATATTCAGGAGGATGCCTATATGTTTTTCTTTGGGTTCTCCTTATTTAGCTTCTCTAGGATCACGAATTATAGGCTCAATGTCTTTTATTTATGGCTAGAAACCAAAAATGAGTGCATACATCCCATGTTCCTCTTTTTGGGTCTGGCTTACCTCACTCAGGATAGTGTTTTCTATTTCCATCCATTTGTATGCAAAATTCAAGAAGTCCTTGTTTTTTACTGCTGAGTATTACTCCAATATGTATATATTCCATACTTTCTTCATCCATTCTTCCATTGAAGGTCATCTAGGTTGTTTCCAGGTTCTGGCTATTACAAACAATGCTGCTATGAACATAGTTGAGCATATACTTTTGTTGTATGATAGGGCATCTCTTGGGTATATTCCCAAGAGTGGTATTGCTGGGTCCAGGGGTAGGTTGACCCAGAATTTCCTGAGAAACCACCACACTGCTTTCCAAAGTGGTTGCACAAGTTTGCATTCCCACCAGCAATGGATGAGTGTACCCCTTTCTCCACACCCTCTCCAGCAAAGGCTATCATTGGTGTTTTTTATTTTAGCCATTCTGACAGGAGAGTCTTATTTGTAAGAGTTCCAGAAAGCTTCCTGTTTGCGGATGGCCTTAAGCATGGTTCATTGCCATTTTAGCATTTTTATTTGAAGTATCTCTCCAGGAAAGGTGTATTGTCTCTAGGTTGGCAGTTTTCACAGAATGTGAATTGTACTGGAATTCTTGACTCTCAGCCTTGAGCCAGACTCTGGGAGTGAGGAGGTGCCTTTTCCCTCCAGTCCCAAGAGTCTTTCTGTCCTGCCTCATTCTTGGGACATAAAGGGAAAGAAGAAACCTAAATAGAAAATGAGGAGGCAGACCGGTCACTGAATGGGGTCAGGTTTGGGGGCTGGGGTCACACTGTCTTGGGTCTTGGTGGCATCACTGTGGCGTGCGTGGGGATGGGTCTATTGTTTTGGGATCCATCTGGTGAAGTGAACTTTTGCTCTGCTTTGTAGCCTGTTCACGTATCATTCATGCCTGTATAGAACTCTCAGGGTCAGGAGCTTAGACTGGTTGTGGAGGCCATGGGAGTCTGTCCACACATCAGGGTAGTAACCATAAACAGCTGTGTGCCCCACAGAAGCGTGGAAATTGGTAGTAGTGACTCAGAAGAGGCCAAAGAAAGCTTCCCGGTGGCCAGAAAGACAGGTGTGGGAAGGCGAAGGTGTTCCAGGCAGAGGCCAGAACTGCAACACAGGTATCCGGGAAACCACGGAGCAGGGTGAGGTGCAGAGTACAGATAGGGACTGGGTACACTGCCCAACCACATGGAGAGATGGCTTGAACTCAGGGGAGTGTGGAGACCATCTCCTGGAATGGGACTAGAGCCACAGTGGCCCTGGTCTAAACCAGAGGGACACGAGGCCTTTAATGGGACCTGCTCTAGCTGCATGGAACAGGGAGGGCAGGGCAGGGCCCAGAGATGAGTCCAGAAGCTGCTGTGGAGCCCAGGAGACCTGACCTCAGGTCTGGAGTGAGGTTCAGGAGTCTCATTTGGTTTCTGTTGGGTGAAGAGTGTTACTGCTTGAGCCGGTGGTCACACCTCTTTGTTTTTGTTCTTTGAGACAGGAAAATCTATACATAGACAGAAATCTATGTATCTCTGGTTGTCCTGGAACTCACTATGTAGACCAGGCTGGCCTCGAACTCAGGGAGATCTGCCTTTGCCTCCCAAGTGCTGGGATTAAAGGCGTGGGCTACCACACCTGGCCTTTGTGGTCACAGTTCTGTTTTTTGGGTTTTGTTGTTTATTTGTTTGTTTGTTTTTTGGAGACAGAGTTTATCTGTAACTTTGGAGCCTATCCTGGAACTTGCTCTATAGGCCAGACTGGCCTCAAATTCACAGAGATCAGCCTGCCTCTGCCTCCCAAATGTTGGGCTTAAAGGTATGCACCACCACCACCCAGCATGGCCACAGTTCTAAGAACCTAATTTGAAGAACATCCTTCAGGTTGGGTTGAATGTAAGCCGCCTTCCAGTCACCCTTAATAGTGTCCACTGTCATCTGCCATCTGCTAACCTTCCAGCTAATTCTCCACCAGGTCCTCTTTCGGGGAACATTCCAGACTTCTTGATTTCCCCAGGCCCTGCCCTCAGCCTGGGGTCTGGCCTCCGTGTGGCCCTCTACCCGGGGTCAGGGGACAGCAGTGGACAAGCACACCCCCCATAAAGAACAGCCCAGCCTCCGCAACGGCTACACTTTATTTGGTGTTTTCCACATGTGCAAAAGTTTCCCACAAAGTTGGGCCCCTCAATGTGTAAAAAAGACCCCCGACAAGGCAGAGCTGTGAAACCATAAAAAATAATAATAAAACAAGAGAAATCAGTCTCCCAGGAAGCCTGGCGTGGGCAGAGCACATCACTTGGGGCCAGTCCACAAGCCACGGGCTGCTTGTTCCGGCTCCATTTTCTTCTCTTTGTTCTTTTCCAAGTCCCGCACTCTAGGGCTGTGGCCACCAGAGGGCGGGATAGAGTCCTCAGGCCTGGCCCTTTGTGAGGGTGACTTCTCCCACACAGACACCCCAACTCAGTGCTTGCCCACTGGCTTCAGCCCCACTATGATCCTGAGGCTTCCACAGACCCCCAACCCCCTGTCTAACCCCCTCGCCCCTGAGCCTGACTCCAGTCTGCCCTCACGCCACACGGAAGGGACACTGATCCCAGACAGATAAAGGCCCTCCACCCCTCACATGCACAGTGGGAACGGAGGTTGCACCACTCACTTCACACCCAAGGCAGGTGTTTTAGTGTCCGATTCTGCGAGTGTGCGTATGGTTGTGGCACGTTGGTGTAGGTGTGAGTTTGGCAGGAGGTGGGGGGGGGGCCTGGGCTGGGGGAGGCACTTGTGGGATTCAGGGCACGTTGACCTTGAAGGGGCTTCCAGGGACACTTTCATCACCCCATTTGACAATGAGGATGTAGTCTCCTTTCTCCTTGACAGTGTAGGTGACGTTGTAAACGCGGTTCCCCACGTGCTTCACGTAGACCTCTTCACAGGGGGTCTTGGGCCCATGCACGCCCACCATCATCATGTTGGTGCCTGGAGGGGGAAGCAGAGAGGAGCGGCTCACCCCAGGGTCACCAGCAGCACCACCCCCCCAGCTTCCTGTCCCCTCCCCTCCGCCTCCAGACCAGCCTCTTGACTGGAAGTTACCTGCTTTGCTGCAGTCCACAGTGAATGAGTTCTTCTGACCCACAAAGGCCTGGGACAGACCAGGGCCCCTTGTCACCACCTTGCTGGCATCTGAGGAGAACTTGGGGATGGAACTATAACTGGCGCCCCTGCTTGAGGAGGACTTCGTCACGGTCTCCACCAGGACTGTGGATGTTTCGTGAAGGCTGTGGCCTCCAGACAACCGGGGACCTGAAGGGCAGAGGAGGTGGCCAAGGGCCTGGTCAGAAGGACTTCTGTCCTTTTCTAGGACACTGACACGCTTCTGGGATGGGCCTTGGTGACTCTCCTGCCCTCAGCTGCAGCTCTGGAAGGATGAAGCCTACTCCAAACAAGCCGCTCCCAGCCCACTCCACTCCCTGCTATTCCTGGGCCTGAAGCCACTTCTGGCTCCATCCATCCTTCTCCAGGCTTCTTCCGGGGACTCAGGTTAGCTCACAGGAGTATGGCTTTAAACAGAGCAAATTAGAGGTCTAGCTCAGTAGTACTTGTCTAGTACTGACATGGTTCTGATTTAAACCCCAGCATTGAAAAAAAGTTGTGTCTTTCTTTAAAAAAAAAAAAATGTATTTATTCATTATGTACATAATGTTCCTTCTGCATGTACACCTCCATGCCAGAAGAGGGCGCCAGATCTCATTACAGATGGTTCTGAGCCACTGTGTGGTTGCTAGGAATTGAACTCAGGACCTCTGGAAGAGCTGCCAGTGCTCTTAGGCTCCGAGCCATCTCTCCAGCCCCAGTTCTACAGGATGGAATGCTGCCTAGTCAGGCCCTCCCCCACCATGGTTACTTGACCATAACTGAGGGCAGACTACAATCGGATGTGACTGGCCACTAGAGCCAGCCAGCCAGGCTTGGGCTGTATGAAGCTTCTCCATCCAGGATACTCACCTGTGACCTTTGCTTTGAAGGGGCTGCCCACAATGTGCTGAGGGCCACCATACTTGATGGCAATGAGGTAGTTACCAGGGGCCATGGGAGTGTAAGTGACTACATGGCCCTCGGGGCACTCCCGACAGTCCAGCTGCACCTTGGAAGGGCCATCGATGGTGACAGACAAGGCCCCTGAGCCTGCGTTCTGGGTGTTCACAATGAACTCCGATGACACACCTGGAGAACAGAGGGAGGATGAAGGTTAGAAAGAGCGCAGCCCAGAATGGAGCCCTGGGGTCCTTGGGCAACACTACAAGTTGGTACCAACAAGTGTCTGACCGCCCAATGGGTGTCTGACCACACACAAATCTAACCTTGCTCCCCACCTAGCTCCACACACTCACCGGTAGTGCCTCCCTCAAGCCCGGGTCCGTAGGCTGACACCAAGCCTGGGTCCCCAGCTTGGCTCTGCTCGCCAACGCGGATCTTGAAGGGGCTTCCAGGGATGTGGGCGCCATTGAACTTGACGTCAATTGAGTGGACGCCATTCTCATGGGGGATGAAGCGGATGGTGTGTTTATCTGTGGGGCAGAAGCTTGGTGAGCTAGCCTCCACCTTTCTCCACCCTTCCCCGGAGATCCCGGACTGGCAGGAGAGGGTAGGGGCGGGGCCAACTCACCACTGTCCAGCTCGGAAACATAGCACTCCTCCACAGCTCCTGAGGGCGTGTGTACCCTAGCATCGATCACGCCCCGGGCTCCATTGAGCTGCACCGCGAAAGATGCCGGCTGGTTCACCTTAAGCCCCGTCTCCTGTAAAGACCACAGAGCATAGTCAGAGTCGCAGGAAGCTGGAGCAAATGCAGTCTTATCTGCAGCCCAGTGTTCCCACCACTCCAGCACGGCCCCTGCCTGCAGCCCAGATGGCAGGGATGGGCTGAGAAGGCAAAGGCTGGTCTGCCTCTCTCTACATCCACCTGCAATGGGGTGGGCACCCTGCTGGGAACCACATACGATGAGGAGTGATGTATCTGTGTCTCCACTGAGGAAGAGAGGTCAGACGCTGAACAATGCAGGCCTGTTATCAGAGTTTGACAGTGCACACAGAGTTTGGATGTGGTGGGCTGATTGTAGACTGCCCCAAGGACATTTGTAGGAGGTGACCAAGGGGGAGAAGTGGGGAGAACACAGGCAGGGCTCAGGGGTAGGGGGATGGAGCTTGGGCGAGAGCTTGGGTTCGCTGTTGGTTGATAGGATTGCACTGCAGGGCAGCTAAAAGGGCGTGGGGGCAAAGCCTCCTCCCTGTCCGGATACAGCAGCTCTGTGACAGAGTGTCCATTTCCTGTGTGGCTTGCTGAAAGCCTGCATGGACACATTCCCGTATGGCAGAAGGAAAGGAGACCTTTCTAGATGTCACAGCAGGAAAAAGTATAGCTGGTCCCGGTGGCCAGGAGAGTCGCCCAGACTCTGGCTACAAGTGCCCGCTCAGGAGTCCTTTGCAAACTAGCTTAGGCTTATTTTGTATTGGTGTTATGTGCATATTCTCATGAACTCGTTAGCTGCAAAAACGTTCTGAGGAAAGTGGAGGGAATGCAGTGACAAGAAATGTCAGCTCTCAGGAAGGACAGGGCTTGTGAAAAGCACAGACAAGGTACAGAGCCAAAGGAGAAGCATTCACTGGGGTGCGGACATGCTCCCCCGAGGGCCCTGACCCATGCTGTATACGGTGGGAGAAGGGGCTGCAGCCAGCTCATCTGCCAAGGTCACTGCCCTCCTTGACCCCCCCCCCTCCATCTCTCAGGTCCCACCCTGGCACAGACCTGGAGGCTGGTGACGGTGAGTCTGCGAGCATCGTCTGAGAGAGAAGCCACAGGCACCACAAAGGGGCTGTCTGGGATGTGCTCATCATTGAACTTGATGGAGACCTCATAGTCACCTGGGAAGGAGACTAGTCAGCAGTTTCCAGGATGTGGGCGGAAGGGGCAAACCACTCCCAGCCCAGTCTCTTCCCAGGGCAAATTCACTGTATCGGGGCTCAGCTCTGAGAAGGTGAAGGGTCTTGGAGTGGAAGGGGGTTAGGGACTGGTGGAGAAAATCCTGCAGCCCCAGGCATCCTTTGGTCTGGTCAGCAAACAGAAACCCAGGATCGATGAGGGCAGCCGGGGCAGCCCACTCCCCACCCAACTGTGAACGCCTACCTGGTTCCTGGACAACGTAGGAGACGCCACAAGAACCATCTTTGCGGTCTTCAAATGCAATCTCTGCCTTGCTGGGACCTTCCACAGCAATAGACAGGCCCCCTGCACCAGCTTCTCGGGTCCAGATGCTAAACTCGGCTGTATTCGGGGCAACAGGGGAAGGGTGGCGCCTGAGAACGGCTGCATCTCACACTGGCTGCCCTGTCCCCAAACTCTCCCTGGCCTCTGCCCCTTACCTGGCACGCCAGCTACACCTCGCTCCAGCCCTGTGCCTCCGGCCCGCACCTTGTGGGCACCACCTTCACCTAGTGGACCCACGGTGAACTGAAAAGGGCTTCCGGGTACGTGCTGGCCACGGTACTTGACGGCGACTGTGTGGGGACCCATCTCCTGGGGCACAAAGCGCACACTGTATGCGCTGTCCTCGCCCTCAACGATCTCTGCGGCTTCCGTCTTTCCAGATGGGCTGGTCACCTGGGCTGTCATGTCCTGAGAGCTGGCCTCACCTGAAGGGTTGGAGTGATATCAGGCCAATGAGAGGCTGTATTTGGTTTCCATGGTGCCCTCCCTCCTCAGCAAACCCCCTTCTCTGCTCAGACCTGTCCTGGCCATCTAGGCCAAGGTGGCCAGAGATGGGGCCATTCTATCTCACAAAACAGGAGGCCCCCGTCTCCCTGTGAGGACCCCAGTTCCCAGTGCGCTGCTCACCTTCCTGCTGCCGGGTGATGCTCCCGAAGGAGCCTAGGCGTTCCCGGCCTAGGAAATCACCAAAAACAGCAGGGAAGGGGTCTCCGCCAACCTGGGTGGACTCTTCCACCCGGACTTCACGCTTGGTCTCCCCACCCCGTGTCTTGCTGATCTCGGTCCGCTCCGTGCGGGTGTACGTGTGGCTGCTGCGCGTGAAAGTCCGCGTCAGGCGCTCCTGGGCGGACACCATCTGAAACCAGTTTCCTAGAGAAAGCCCGGAGCCAGGAGGTGAGGAGGGAGGCAAGCAAGCCAGAGGCCCCAGTGCTGGTTCAGGCTACAAGTGCACCCCATGGCCAGCCCCTCCCCTCCCTGGCTTTCCTCCACCTTGGCTGTCTACCTGGGATCTTGAGGTTGAGATCGCAGGTGCTGCCAATGGTGGCAATGGAAGGCGCCTGTCTGCGCCGGGTGATACTTTCCTTCATGCGTCCCTCGCCGGTTACCTTCACGGTGAAGGGGCTTCCTGCGAGGGAGAAGAGGAGAATCAGGGTCATGGGTCCCCTGCCTAGTCACCAGATCTGTCCCCATCAAGCCGCAGCCCAGAGCCTTACCAGGCACGTGTTTATCAGCAAACTTGATGTTGATAATGTAGGTGCCGGGTTCCGTCGGGCAGTAGGTGACTTTGCATGTCCCATCTTCCATATCCTCACAGTTAATGTCCACCTTGCTAGGACCTTCGATGCTCAGCCCTAGGCCTCCATACCCTACGGGAAGGGTAAGGAAATGTCTCCCCTGAGCCTATGACATCACACACACATTGCTCTCCTGACCCATACTGTAGACTCCGCCTAGACAGATGCCCCGTGAGTACAGTGGCCACTGAGGAGAAAGGCGCCGTGAGAGATAGAGAGGCAAGCCGAGGGTTTGCCGCCAAGGTCCACTGTAGAGGCCTTCTGGAAAGTTCTGTACCGCAGTCCTGTTAGATTCCAGGGAGTGGGGACCAACAAGCTCACGACAGCTGAGCTTTCTCTTAACTGTGACAGAGCTGGCTGTGGAACTTTTCCCCCAGTGGGCTCTAGGCGGAATCCCAACAGGCCCCAGAAGACCAGGGGAAGAGGCTGTGGCCAGAGGGGGGAGGTCTTGGACAGAAAAGAGGACAAGAGCCAGTGGGATGCCAGGCAGAACAAGGAGGGACGGGGTGAGAAGTACCTGCATTGCGAGTGTCCACGATGAACTCCGCCACCTGGAAGGTCTGCCCCTCGGAAAGGCCCTTGCCCCAGACTCGAACTTTGCTGGCATCTCCGATCTCTGAAGGCCCCACCAAAATCTTAAAGGGGCTGTTGGTGACGTGCTTGCCACTCTTGCGTACGCTCACCACATGTTCGCCCACCTCCTTGGGGGTAAAGGAGATCCCTGTGGAGGGGAGACATTAAGCAGAACATCCCTAAGGCCTCCCCAAACTCAAGCACCCCCCCCCATGAATCACTGTGCTCACCAATGTGTCTGTTGGGCAAGCGTTTTAGCAGGCACGGCTCCTCGTTGCCTGAAGGGGCACGGATGCTGGCGGTCAGCTGGCTGAGGTCACTCTCCGTGATCTTCAGGGACACATCCGTGGAGGTGCCTACATTCAGCTGTGATGTCCTCATTGAGTCGTCACCTGTGAGGGAGTTGGGATGGGTCTGCATTTGCCTTAACAAACAACCTCAGAAGGACCCAGCCTCTCTTTTCTCTGTGCCGGTCTCAGTCCAAGAAGGGCTAAGTCCCTGCTTGAACCTTTATGTATTTAATCCTGAGTCACATGGTGTGATGGAACAAAACACTGCACTAGACCACTAGACTCTGTATGTCTCTGTCACAGTGCTAAACTGTCTCTGGGCTTTCTCAGGGTACCAGAGGCGTGCCAATGCCCTACGTTTTCAAGAGTAATTTGAAAGCCGGGCGATGGTGGCGCACGCCTTTAATCCCAGCACTCGGGAGGCAGAGGCAGG
>NW_004949102.1:6037930-6042130 GCF_000317375.1 Microtus ochrogaster | reverse complement strand
TATTTATTTATTTATTTATTTATTTATTGAGTCAGGGTCTTTCTGTGTAGTCTTGGTGGCCCTGGAGCTCACTGTGTGTAAACTAGGCTGGCCTTGAACTGACATAGATGACCACGTCTCTTAAAGTATGGGTGGGGGATGTTTTTCATCTGTTGTGGAGAGCAGCATCTTTACATTTATCTCAAGATGCTCTCCTCCTCCCCAGCAGTCCCTGCCCAAACATCCTGAGTCACCGACGTGTGTGCGTGGCAGGTTGTGCGTGCCCGGATGTGCGCCTCACCTGTGATCTTGGCCGTAAAGGGGCTCCCCGGTATGTGCTTGTCGTCAAAGCGCACAATGATGCTGTAGTCTCCAGGTGCTGTGGGCAGGTAGGACACGGTGCATGTGCCGTCCTTGTTGTCCTTGCAGGTGATCTCTGCCTTGGATGGGCCCTCCACAGCCAGGGACAGCCCCCCTGGAGGAGGAAGAGGGCTGAGATCAGAGGTGTCCTTGTGCCTGGACCCGCTAAGTCCCCTGGCCTCTCTTGGCAGCTTTCCTCACCTTCCCCAGCATCCTTGGTGACAATTGTAAAGGTGGCAGGCTTGTTGACCATGCCATGGCTCAGACCTGGACCGTAGGCACTGACATGGCGGCTGTTGATGGCATCCACGTAGAATTGCAGAGGGCTCCCTGGTAAGTGACAGATAAGGTTGGATCAGCACAAGGGCAGGGGTTTCCCATACCCATGCTGGCCCCCAGTATCTTCAACAGCCTTGGGTGCTGAGCCCCATGTTCTGCCATATGGACCCGGCTCTTAAAATTCCATCACCCACCAGGACCTCCTTGGTGCCTGTGCATGGCTTAAATACTTCTTTAAAGGAGGAAGGCAGGACCAATATGGCGCCAGCGTCTCTTGCCACAGCCTCACCCTGCCCACAACTCACCAGGGATGTGGTTGCCATCATATTTGATCCCCATCTGGTGCAGGCCTTTCTCCGTCGGCGCATATCTCACTGTGATGGTACCATCTTTGTTGTCGGTGATGTTGGGACGTGCTGTCTTACCAGAGGGCATCCGCACCTCCCCTGCAGGGCAGACACACTTACATGAGGGTCCCTGGCTTCTCCCACCAGAAGCCTCGCCTGCCCCAGGGCCTGCTCTTGTGTGGCTCTGCTTTGACCAGAGGCCAAACACTGGGAGGCAGCCTCTCTGGGAACAGAAGGATGATGCTGAACAGGAAGACAGGGGGCTTGAACCTGAGTTCTAGCTCCGTCCAACCTGTGGGACCCAGACTCATTTGTTTTCTCTCGCTGGGCCCCAGTGCTCATCGCTACACCTGAGCTTAGATAAAAGGTTAACGAGCATACTCAGTTCTCATCAGAGCCTCATGTGTGCAGGGCCCATTACCTGTGAGCTCCCCTTTCTGCACGGTGAAGGGGATGACCAGGTTGAAGGGCCTCAGCATGGACTCCAATGGCTCCACAGGCACCACGGGCTCCTCTGTGGCCTGTAGCAGGTGAGAAGAAAGAGCATTGGCAGGGAGGGCTTGGGGGTGTGGCCCTGCCGTGTGACTGAAGCCAGAGAGAACGAGGGAAGAACAAGAAGGTTAATAATGAAACCCGAGTGGTAGGAGAAGTGTGTCAGCTGCAAAAGGAGGGGTGCCGTACCCAGCTCTGGGCTCCCTCTGCCCATCCTAATGCCTGCCTGTTCCCCAAGAGGCCCAACCACGGCCCAAGCCTGCAGAAGAATAGGAGGAAGAAGTGAAGGAAGTGGGGAAGAGAAGGATGGCGAGGCCTGTCACGGGAAGCTCTAGTACCCAGTGTGTGGGGCAGGTGCCAGGCCGAAGAGGGGCATAGGGCTGGTGCAGCTGCAGCACTTCCTCGGGCTCCTCCACGTGAGGCAGGGGGTCACAGGCCTGAGAAGCAATGCACAGGGCACACAGTGTGGTGGGATCTAGAGCCCAGGACTGCCTCAGAGTGGCGCAGGACTGAAGTTATGGGTGAGTACCTCAGGTGTCCCACCCTTGCCCCCCAGGGCCACCTCTGTGGAGACAGAGGAGCCAGGGACAGAGAAGAACACAGTGATCCCCTCCAGAGAGGAAGGACATCCCTGAAGCCAAGGGAGGAGCTGGGCTACCTCCTTGCACTTTGGGAGACTGCAAAGGCTCGATTCTAGAACACTCTGGCTCCAGGATCCACTCATCGGCGCGGGGACAAGTTTTTCGTTTCCTCAAGGACAGCTTCTAGGATCCCTTGCAGCGACCAGGAGGCACACTCTACACTCCCCACCCCTGCCCTCCTGCCCACCATGGCCATGAACTTACCAGCACATGGAAGGGGCTGTTGGGGATGTGTTCGCCCCCAAAGCGGATGGTAATGACGTATTTGCCTGGCTCGGGTGCTGTGTAGTAGATATCGAAGGTGCCATCGTGGTTCTCAACTACATCCACGTCGAGCTCTGCCCCATCTGGCGTGGACACTGTGCAGGTCACCTTTCCCTTGCCTGCTGCCTTGGCGTCGACTGTGATCACAGTCTCCTCTCCGATCTGGATTCGGGGACCCAGGCAGGCACCTGCCACAATGAGAAAACCACATCAGGGGCTGTGGAGGTCATGCCTAACTCTCTCTTCTCCAGTTGCTCCCAGAGTCTCCAGCCCCTAGCAAAGAAAGAAAGAGGTTACTCACCCAGTCCATGGCCTCCAATGGACACTGGAAATAGATAAGAACGTTAGGCAATAAAGGTTCAAGATGAGCTAGTGTATGTGTGTGTGTGTGGTGTGTGTGTGTGTGCATGTGTGTGGGGTGTGTGTGTATGTGTGGCAGGTCTGGGACAAAGGAGACAGTTTCTTTGCCAGCATCCCCCAGGGACTGGGCTGGGGGCCTAAATGCACTTTAGGGGGGCTGGTTGGTGAGAAGGGATGCAGAGCTGGTGCTCACCTGTAACAAGGCACTTGCTGGCATCCCCTGTAGGCAGGGCATGAATGCGGAAGGGCGAGTAAGGGATCTCATCCCCGCCATACTTGATGGTGATGGTGTATCGGCCGCTCATGTCTGGCAGGTAGGACACCGTGTATGTGCCATCCCCATTGTCTCGGATGTTGGCCTTCTTGGGTTTGCCCTCGGGGTCCTAGGGGAGAAAGAGAGGTCAAGTCTGCCTATGTCCACAGAGACCGGCTGGTAAGGGGGCTGTGCCTAGACTCACCAGGATCTGGACAGTGAGCAGCCCCTCCCCAGCATCCCGAGCATCAATGGTGAACTCCACCGGTAGACTGGCAGGGATGCCGGAGGCGTTGAGGCCAGGGCCACTGGCCCGCACCTTGCTAGCATCGTGGGCTGGAAGCACTTTGATCTTGAAAGGGCTTGAAAAACAAGGAATGGACAGTCGGTAGGGAGTTGGAGCTTAGGATTGGGAGTTTTCCCAACTATGGGAAGAGGAACAACTCTGTAAGGGTGGTGTGGAGGGGCTGGTTCCTGGGCCCAAGGGACAAGAGTCTTGGAGGAGGTCTCTGAAGGACCCTTTTAGCATAGTCTGAGCAGTTTTTTCCCCAAAGGAGGATGCTGTTATTTATCTAAAGAGGCGAGTACCTAGGCTTCCTGTGGCTTTTTTCCTAAATGTTGATTTGGTATCAAAGTTCCTGGGGTGATATTATCTTCAGGGCAGAGAACCCTGGAGTGGAGCAGGATGGGGTAGCCCCAGGAAGGAGGTTCAGACAAATAACGGGGACTCTGTCCAAGTCCTAGCCCTGAAGGTGTGGCCCCAGGAAAAGCTCTCTAGAGCTCAGCGTGGATTGCCCAAGGCTGGTCCTCACCTGCGTGGCACCTCTTGGTCAGCATACTTCACAGCTACCGTATAGGGCCCATCAGTGGCCGGCGTGTAGTGGACAGTGTGGGTGCCATCGCCATTGTCCCGCACCTCTACAGGCTCAGCCACACCTGGACAAAGGTGAGAGGTGGGGTCAAGAGGGCCTCCTGGAACCTCACTCCCCTTCTGTCTCTTACCCCAGACGTTCCGTACCTGTGGGGCCCAGCACGGCCACCTGCAGTGGAGCCCGGCCAGCTTGACTGCAGTCCACTGTGAAGGTCTGAGGCACTCGAGCCCTGACGCCAGTCCCTAGGCCGGGTCCTGAGCACTTCACCTTCCCAGGGTCCACCGCATCTTTCACAGGAACTCGGAATGGGCTTCCTGGGAGGAGGAGGAGGAGGAGGAAGAGGAGGAGGAGGA
>NW_004949102.1:6018842-6037830 GCF_000317375.1 Microtus ochrogaster | reverse complement strand
GAGGAGGAGGATGAGGAGGAGGAGGAAGAGGAAGAGGAGAAGGAGAAGGAGGAGGAGAAGGTGGTGTTAGCCTCTACCCACTGCCCGGGAAAGTCTGTCTCCCTGTGTGCTGAGAATCCAAGATGGAGGAGACCTGCTACTGAGAGGCCCACAGGGACAACAAACCAACACGGGAAAGCAGTTTGGAACTTGCTAAGAAACAAACAAACAAACAAATAAAAAAAAAACCAAGAGTAGGCAAATTTGACTGCAGACTGAGGCAGGCTGGGAAAAACCTCACTTACTTGGGCTCAGCCCAGAAAGAAAACCCTCCTACATCATTAAAATGTGAAAAATGGAATATTTTTAAAAAAACAACTTCTGTTTCTGACGCTGTGGCTGAAATATGAAGAGGTTATGCAAAATTCAACCGGGAGAAAACACTGTCTGGTTTCAGCAGACCCAGTTCCTCTAATAACGGAAGACGACTCGACACACCCAAGCGTCCGTATAGGACACCAAATCTAGGGAGCGGACCAAAGAGCAGGGTCTGGGGCTGCAGGCGAGGGCCTCTGGGAATGAACTGGAGGGCTATCACATCCACAGCGCCTCACACCTGCTTCTGCCCTCTGCAAATCTCCACATCCCCCTGTCTGTCCAGTTTCCCTCGTGACCCCAGCCTCCCTTTGCCCACCTGGGATGGGCTGTCCCCCAAAGGTGATGTTGACATCATAGTCTCCCGGGGTGAAGGGGATGTACTCCACCGTGCAGCTGCCATCCTTGTTGTCCTTGCAGGACATCTTAGCTTCTGAGGGGCCCTCAATGGCTAGGCCAAGGCCCCCTGTGCCAGCACCCCTATAAAAGAACACTTCTGTCAGCTGTGCTAGAGCCAAGGAAATAATGGAAGGGTCTGGGGGTCAGGGAGGAACGAAGCGGGCAGGCTGCTGGGGCCCAGTGCTGGAGAGAGGGACGGCATGAGCTGTGGGAACGCAGGGAGAATGATCCCTGGTTACCCCTGAAGCAGGATAAAGTGGGTGACGGGACAAATGGGCAGGGCGAGCAGCAGGGGTCAAGACGGACATGACTTTGGGTCAGGGTGAGGCAAAGAGAAAGATACCTGGTTTCCACAGTGAAGCGGTTGGCCTTGTTGACCAAGCCACCCTCCAGGCCTGGCCCAAAGGCCCGCACTCGGGTGGGGTCACAGCCCTCGGTCACACCCACTCGGAAGGGGCTCTTGGGCACGGCTACTTCGTCATACAGCACCTCCACCAAATGCACCCCTGGAAGCCGGCCACAGCGTCAGTCAGGGGCCGCAGAACCCTCCTCCTTGCCCCCATCCCCAGCATGCCATGATCCAGCCCCACTCCTACAAACGCCTCACCTTCTTCATAGGCGGTGTACTGCACTCGGTAGGTGCCATCCCCATTGTCTGTCACATAGGTATCTGTCTTAGCCCCCGAGGGGTTGAGTACACGAGCCGTCACGTGGTTGCCACCCGTGGCTGTTAGAGACCTCGCATCCACAGTAAATTCAGTGGTCACCTCCCGCAGGACACCTAGATCCGGGGAGGCAGACTCAGCCTTCATGCTGCCCCTTCCTCATCCCGCACTCCACAGCTGTTCTTCCGGGTAGAGCCTAGCCTCCTCTCTGCACCCCATGAGGCTCAGGCCTCTCCTCACACCTCTGCCTCTGCCCCCTTCACCGTTTAGCGCCATCCTTTGCCCTTGCTGGTGCCGCGCCAGGCTGAGGACTGTGTCCGTCTTGCCTCTGCTCAGCTTATTCCAGTTGAGTCCGGCTCTCTTGCAAGCAGCCCACTCACGTAACTACCCCCTGATTCTTGGTGCCCACCACAACACGGCTTTCCCGCTGTGCCGCTTTATGTAGTCTCGGCTTTATTGGGTCTGAGATGCCTTCAATGGACGAGTTCAAAGATCTTACCAGAAAAGTGCCCAGGGGCAGATGTCATTTTGTCACAAGAGCAGAGATTAATAATCTTCATGCCCTGTTGAGCCCCCTCGTTCCTTTTCTGGGGTGCTGAGCCCCCGGAACCTCCATTTGTTCATCCCCCAGCTCTCCTCCCTCCTTCCTGACCTAGTCCCACAACTTGGCACTGTGGACGGCTCCTCTCTTACCATGTGGCTCCACACCAGGCCCGGAGACCTTGATGCCACTGGTATCAACTGCAGGCTGCACGTGGACACGGGTGGGGAACTTGGGTATGGGGTGGCCGCCATACTTGATGGTGATGGTGTAGGTGCCCGGGAAGGCAGGGCTGTAGGTGATGTGGTAGGTGCCATCCGCGTTGTTGTGGATCAGCACCTCGGCTTTGACGCCAGCATCGGACAGGATCTCAATGGTCAGCTCGGCCTCGCCCGCTTCCGAGCAGTCCACAGTGAAGGTGGCTGCCTCGCCAGCCTTGCCACGCTCCAGGCCCGGCCCACTGGCCCTCACCTTGCTTGGGTCGAACACAGGCTGGATGGTGGCCTTGAAGGGTGAGCCAGGGATGTGGGCTTCAGCAAACAGGATGTTGATGGTGTACTCGCCTGGCTCTGTGGGCAGGTAGCTGACAGCACAGGATCCGTCGCCATTGTCCTGGCACTCGATCTTGGCTTCGCAGGGGCCCTCAACAGTCAGCCCCAGGCCTCCGGTGCCAGCCCCTTTGGTGTCAATGGAGAATGGGGCAGGAGTGCCCACAAGCCCGCCCTTGAGACCAGGGCCATAAGCACAGACCTAGGAAGATAAGTATACATGTCAGTCCCCTGAACTCGGCTTCTGCAGCGCTCCCAGACTCTGCAGCTGTGACCTAGCTGTGACCTGGGGCGGTAGCAGCTACCACAGAGGCTTCACAACTCCAGGAGGGGACACTGAGGCAGAGACGACGCAACAGTGGATCAGGGTCTGATTCCAAGGCCAGGCTCTGAGACCGGTCCTACGCAAAGGATGGTCCTGGCCCTGGATGCGCCTGCTCCAGGCATGCATGTCCTGCTGATCTCTGCCAACAACTAACTCACCCATATTTTCTACAGGCCCCCAACTCCTGGATCCCACCAGCCCCTGTGTATTTACCTTGGAGGGATCAGGAGGCAGGACGCCTTCCACAGTAAAGGGGCTACCAGGTACTGGGTGACCATCGTAGGTGATGTCCACTTTGTAAGGTCCCTCTTCAGGGGGCATGTAACGCACAGCTTGGGCTTCGGCTCCACCCCCAGGCTCCAGTTTGCAGGGGATAGGTCGTCGGGAGGGTGAGGTCATCCGCACATCTAGCTGACCCTGACCACCAGCCCCTCTTGTGTTCACTGAGAAGGCCTGTTCCTGTCCCACAGCCACCTCTGCATGGGGCAAGGGACACCGTGAGCAGAGACTCAGGACATTCACCCAATACCCTGCAATCCCAGGGTGGCTCTTCACTTACTGCTATTAAGGCCTTGAACTTTGACCTTGCTGAGATCCAATGGGGGTGCTACATTTACCACAAAGGGACTTTTGGGGACAGGGTCCCCACCGTACGTCACTGTTACTGCCATGTTGCCCTGTTGGGTACAAGAGAAAGACGGAGTGGCTAAGATATGACCTGGTAACAGCTCCTTGAACTCCACAGCTCACTGAAGGGGTCTGATGTTGAGGAGCGCACATTCAGACCCCATCAGCAGCACAGGGGACAGCATGGGGGATGAGACATACCTGCTGCACAGCAGTGTACTTGACAGTGTATGAGTAATCATGGTTGTCAATGATTTCAAAGTCCCGCACGGCCTCGCCCTTGGCTGCCCCAGCAAAGTGCACATCCAGCTTGGCCTTGCCGGCTCCCTTGGTCAGCACCGTGAAGTGAGTCGGCTTTCCAACTTCCACACCTGGAAGCCCCCACCCCAAAGATGGTAATGAGGGCCTGAAAACCAATTAACCACAACCCCAACTCACACCAGCCCCGTCCTGGCCCAGGCGTCTACCTGTGCGGCTCAGCCCGGGGCCCTCAGCTTTGACCTTGCTGGCGTCGTGGGATGGGTCCACCTTGATGTGGAAGGGACTGGCAGGGATCTCCTGGATGTGGAAAAGTCTGGGTCAGGTTTCCCAGGGGGCAGTATTGAGCTAGCTGCTGCCCAGGATGCTCAGGGATCCACTGAGAGCAAAGACAACCTTTAAAGGCACTTCCCTCCCATGCTGTCTGGGGCACAGTGCACACACACACACACACACACACACACACACACACACACACACACACACAGAGGACTCCACAGCCTCTGGGTAACTGCGCCTTCTGCCCCGGGAACAGCTCATTTCCAGCTGCCTTTACCATGCAAGCCCACACCCTCCAGCAGCTGAGGGCCGGCGTACCTGGTTGGCAAACAGCACCATGATGGTGTAGTGGCCAGCCCCTGGGGGTGTATACTTGACTGTGAAGGTGTCATTGTCATTCTTGATGATGTCAAAGTCGATGTCAGCTTCCACAGGCCCCACCACCCCAGGTGCACACTTGATGCCAATGCTCACATCGCCTGAGAGGGAGGAAGGGCAGGGGGCTGTGAGACTCAAGGGCGCCTCACATTGGAGTCTCCTGGAATTGCACTAGGTGACTGGTTCCAGCGGATCCCAGCCCTTCCCACCCAGAACACATCCCCAAGGGAGTTGTGTACCTTGTCCGGCTTCACTGCAGTCCACTGTGAAATAGGTGGGTTCATTGGCCTTAAGGCCTGTCTTCTCCACTCCGGGGCCGTATACCTTTACCCGCTCAGGATGGCTGCCCTCTCCCACGTTCACCTGCGGACAGGGGTTTGATGCTCAGGGTTCTCCTTTTTTTTTTTTTTGATATTCGGGCTAAGTTTTCCCGGCAGCTCCCCTCCCCAGCCTCAGCCGGACCAGTCTTAGCCTCTTTGTTAGGGCCTTGAGGCAGGAAAATGTGCACAGGGTTCGTGACAGCAATATCTGCTACACGGGGCCCACACTCCTCTGGGACTCCTGGCAGCGTGCATGGGGCAGAGCTGGTAGACATACCCTGAAGGGGCTCTTGGGCACGTTGACGCCGCCCCAGGAGACGATGATGGTATGTTTAACGGGCTTGGTAGGCACGTAGGAGCAACGGAAGGTGCCATCACCATTGGGGATCACCTTGATGTCGATGGGGCAGCCGTCTGCATCCTGTGGGCACCAGGAAAGCAATGTTCACGAGGGCAGAAGCGGCCACACGGTCTCTCGGTGCGCCCTCTGCTGGATCAGGCACTCTCTGCACCGTTCCCATTCAGTATCTACACACCCACTCCAAGACCCAGCCACTGATACCAGGTCCTGAGTCTACTACCACATACTTTGGTGGCCAGTACCTACCCTGGGAGCCAAAAGACTTGGCACGAGGCCACCCGCGTGGCCTGCTTCCCAGCTTATGTTTAGCTTATACGTTAGTCAGGGAGAGGCCGGGCTAAGCCAATGTTCCTAAAATTGATTAACAAGCCTTTTAAAGAGCAGCTGTCTCCTTGGAGCCTCAAGACCTTCAGGGGTCAGTGGACACTAGTTTGTAAAACTGACTTGAAGCCAATCTCATATTTGGTGAAATCATCTTTCAACTACAAATTATCGATTCAAAAGTGCATTTGGGATAATATGCTATTAGAATTTTCATCAGTAAGAAAATACGGTTTTATTTTTCCGTAGAACTATGGCTATGTGAGACTCAATCCCGCCTTTCTGTGATGTTACAGCCTCCCTTCTGGAGGCCCCTGTATGGGGCAGTGGGGCACTGTGGGGTCAGCGAATGTCCCACCTGGGCATAGAGCTTCAGATCTCCCTTGCCAGCAGCACGGGCATCAATGGTGAACTCAGCCGGCTTGTCCACGATGCAGCCAGTGGGCTCCAGGCCGGGTCCAAAGGCTTTCACCTGTGTGGGGCGAGAGTGGAGGGTGGGGTTGGGGACAGGGGGAGGACCAGTGCACCGGAGCCCAGTCCAGACGGAGTATGGGAGCCGGTAACCCACCTTGTCCGGGAAGCAGTCTGGTGGGGCTGGTTGGATATGGGCAATGAAGGGTGAATCACGGATGTCCTCGTCATCACAGATGACGTGCACAGCATACTCCCCGGGCTCGGTGGGCCAGTACCGCACGTCACAGGAGCCGTCACCCTTGTCATCACACTCTATCTTGGCTTGTGAGGGCCCCTCGATGGAGAAGCCTGTGGAGAGGTGGGAAGGGTTGGAGAGCATTAAACAGCGGCAGCTAGGCCCCTAAGGCAGGTCCCCCATGTTTCCTTCTGCCCCCACCCCGGTTATCTTTATGTCCCCTGTCTATACTTTCCCTGATGCCCTTCAACATTTTCACCCTCTGCCCCCCCACTTCTCAGCACCAATCCTTTATATCCCACCTCTTCTGCCACCCAGCCACTTACCCAGCGTCCCCACTTCCGTGCCAATGGCTTCCACCACAAAGTCAGCTGACTTGCCCACCTGGCCAGTCTCCAAACCAGGACCCCACGCCCGCACTTTCTGGGTTCCGGCCTCTGGGCTCACCTGGACCTCAAAAGGACTAGGAAGAAGAAGGATTTGGCATCAATGGTAGGAAGCACCCAATCAGAGCCACTGCAGGGAGTGACCTCCTTTCCTTGCGGCCAGTGCCACACACGGGAAGACCCGACAGGGATGGGGTGTTATGCTTACCTGCGGGGAATGGCATAGCCACCCCACGTGATGGTCACCACATACTTCCCAGGTACCACAGGGTAATACTCGCACTCGAACACGCCGTCCCCTGCCTCCCGCACTTTCACGGGCTCCTCTGTACCCTCTGAGGAAATAGGGGCCAGGGAGTATGGGTCAAAAGTCTGGGAGTCCCAGGTTTTCGGTTCCTCCAAGGAGTCCTTGGGACCTAGGCCTATCTAAGGGAGATGCCAACAGTTGGCAGAGCTGAAACTAATATTGGAACCGTGTGTCAGCCCTGAGCACAGCAGCCCAGGTTAGCACACCTGGTAGAGAAAACTAGCTCCCATTTGCAGACTGGGAAACAGGCAGAGAGTAGAGTCCACAGTGCCTCTGGTCACTATGTCTCTGGAGTCTCAGGATGGGGTTGGGTGTCCTGGCTGTCATTGACTGTCAGAACTACTGTCCAGTCCCCCAGCCCTGGGCCCTGGCACTCACTTGGCCCCTTGACTGTGACCTTGAGTTCCCCGCTGCCAGCACCCTTGGTGAACACCTTGAAGTCAGCCACCTCTTTCACACGCACGCCTTTGGGCTGCAGGCCTCGCCCAGAGGCACGGCAGGCATTGGGATTGCAGGCTGCGGGAGGAAGAAACAGAAGGATTGAGTGTGAAGGGCCCCAGACAAAGGTCAAGCTTCTCGTCACCAACTGTACACGATCTCATGACTCCTCCCAGGAACTAGGCACGGCCTCATGCAACCCTGCCCCATGCTTTCTGTGTCCACCACAGAACCAGGACTGCTGGGAGCAAGGCTAGGTGCTGGGCAGGGATCTGGTGCAGGCCCAGGTCAGGGCCTTTTCCCAGAGCCGCTTGAGACAAAGACATGGCAGAGTCTGCACTGAGTGGGCTCAGAGAGAAGGAAGATTCTACCCACACCTAAGGCCTTCTACCTATAGCCCAGGTCTTCTCGGCACCACCATAGCGGCCTCACAAACGGTGGCATGCCACAAAACATCCAGCACCCCCATGGAACAAGAAGTTTTCCATGTAGCATTGCGCCTTTCCACCGCTCATGGGCAACGCATGGAAAGCAGCCTGCTACAATACAGGAAATGGCATGGAGCTCACGGGCCACCACAAAACTGACAGCGACACATACTCTCGACCCGCCGGAGACGAGAACACTGCTAGAGGCACAGAACCCAGACCCCGCCACAGAACACAGGCAGTGGCTCAGCAGCTGGGGCCAGGCAGGGCACGCTGAGAGACAGTGGGGCAGATCGCAAGTCTTACGATGGAAACGACCAGGCAAACAGGAAAAGAAAAATAGACCTGCCGGAGAACACAGGCACTGGCATGGAACTCCAGCCTGTCTCAGAGTGCCACAGAATGGGAGCAATCCACACCGTGTGGGCATGCCACAAGCACAGGTGAGGCCAGTCGGCTATGTCCATGCCTGGCCACACCTCCACTGGCGAGTACTAACGTGGCGTCACTCTCTTGGCCTGGTGGATGATGGGCACAGAGGGGGTGGGCGGCAGCAAGGGCGCTGAGTACAGGGAGAGAGCCGGTTGGGGGCGGGTTCATCAACTGAGGGCCTTTCATGGGATGTGTGCTCTGCCAAGGTGGCCCCGCCCTCGTCTCCCAACCCTCCTGTGTTGCCCATATTCTCTTTTCATGCAATCTCCGACCCTTCCCTTAACCAAACCAGCCTTCTTGGGGTGGAGGGATGAGAAAGACAGCTCCCTCTGAGTCCCATCTAGCCGCTCCTGTCTGTCTGCCTCAAGCCCGCAGCCTCTAGCTGTCACCCCACCACCACCTCCACCCCTGTGGAGGAAGTGCTGCGTTTCTCAGAACTGAAGTTTGGGGGACTTCAGTGAGGTGAAGCGCACTCACCTTCTGCCACGTGGACAGGGAAAGGACTTCGGGTGATGGGGGCACCAGCAAAGGCCACGTGCACCGTGTGCGGTCCCTCCATCACAGGCCTGTACGTGCAGCGGAATGTGTTGTCGCCCTTGTCCTCCAGGGTCACCTCTACCGTATCCCGCCGCCCTTGTGGGTCCACAATCACCACAGCCACATCGCCGCTGCCAGCCCCTGCGAAGGACAGGCCATCGGTACCCACTCTACACACACACACACATCTGATCAGCCTCCCTCATCAGACAGAGGCTGCCACTCAACCCGCCGTGGTTAACACTTACCTGCAGTGTAGATGTCAAAATAGGTGGGCTTGTTGGCCACGTTACCCACAGGTTCCAGGCCAGGGCCGCGGGCTGATACCTTGTTGGCATCTCCAAGAGCCATGCCCACGTTCACCTCAAAGGGGCTACGTTCGATGTTCTGGCCAGCAAAGAGCACTGTCACCTGAGGCAAAGGGGGGGGCCAAGGTTAGCTTAGGGGACACAGTTCTGAGGGAGTGAAGAGGCAAAATGAGGGTGAGAAACTGACAATGGCGGTGGGGTGTGGGCCAAGAGGGACAGCAGTGAAAGCAACAGCGTGGACATCCAGGAGGGCAGGAGGGCCGTCGGGGAGATACCTTGTGTAGCCCAGCAACCTTGGGCACATAGGAGACGGCGTACGTGCGGTCCTTGTCATTGTTGGGAACCACTTTGGCCTATTGGGAAGGAAAAAGATAGGAAATCACGTGAGTGTCACCCTTACTGATGCCACAGGCCCTGGACTCCTCTAGGGAGTCCAGCAGCCCCTGGTTCCAATCCCCTCATCCCCAGCGCTTCACTCTACCTCCTCGGTGTGCCCCTCGGGGTCTTCGATGTAGACCAGCACCTCGCCCATACCAGCATCTACTGTCTGCACGGTGAAGTGGGCTGGCTGCAGCACAGTGTTGCCCTGAGGCTCGATGCCTGCGGTCAGAAGCAGAATCCAGGTCACTCAAAGATCCTACACCTGCCCAGATGCCGTGGGACGGCTCTTAGGACTCAACACATACCCGGCCCGTAGGCGATGGCTTTCTTGGGGTTCAGCTGCTTAGAGCGAACGGGGGCACCAGGTTTGAGCTTGGCCTTAGGAAACTGGGACAAGTAGGTCATGACAGAATGCTCATCCACGTTGGGGTCCACGATTTCTTCAGGGGCAATCACCTGCCATAAGAAATGATGATGGCACAGGGCTCTCCCAGTCCCACCTGCTTCCTGGCCAGGTATCCTTATGGTCCTTTCCTCTCCATCACCCCTCCATTCTATCCTCCACTACGCCCATCTGCCAGTGTACCTGGGGCACTCCGAGCCAGTCATCTGCTTGCTGCATGGCCTCTCTGGCATTCTGCACAGGCTGATTGGGGTCCCAGGCTTCCCAGTCCGGGCAGAGACCTAGAGAGATGGTGGAAGA
Source organism: Microtus ochrogaster (assembly GCF_000317375.1). Lineage (NCBI taxonomy): Eukaryota > Metazoa > Chordata > Mammalia > Rodentia > Cricetidae > Microtus > Microtus ochrogaster. Next base: position 6,027,885 of record NW_004949102.1, on the reverse strand, counting down.
ACATTTAACAGAGTAAACCACGGAGCTAGCACAGAGCATTTGTTTGGCCTACAATCCCAGAGTCCATGGATTCACATCCTTTTCCGCCAGCTCTAGGCCCTTCCCCAACCAGGTTCCCGTTATCCTCTGACGTTGCAAGCTATCACCAGTCCTTGATAGCACCAACAATGCATCCTTTCTCTCCCCCGATGACGCAGCCTGGCACCAGCCCTGCCAGCCAGCCTCCTGTTTAACCCAACCTAGCAGAGACCCTGGGCACCAAACCCCAACCAAGGACCCTTCCACTTCATCCATGCCAGCAGCCTAAGGATGGACAGGAGGTGAGAGCCCCGTCCCCCATAGTCCCATGATGTTGCTTTTCACAGGGGCTTAAAAGTCCCATCTCTCTAAGCTGTCCCACACTAAGAATAAGGCTATCTTAGAGATAAGATAGTTATCTCTCTCTTTTCAACTGCCTGTTGGGGAAACTGAGGCACTGAAGCAGCTGCTGGAAGAGAGATTACTTTGTATGGCCATCAAGAGCCCAGCCTTCCATCAGGTAGAATGCTGAGAGAATCCCAGACCACCCTGTGAAGAGTTGGTTGTGGGGGGTCAGGGAGCAGCTTGGTTCAAGACAGAGATAGATGGTCTGGCTGGTTATGGAGTCGGGTTGGTTCAAGACAGAGATAGATAGTCCGATAACACCAGCGAGGAAGGGGCCACTCAAGCTGGAATCCGTGACTGGCTGGGACAGCTGAGCTCACTGCTGGCAGCCACACCAGCTTTGGGCAATGGCTCAGCAGCTGGGAATGCTTCCCAGGCTGCATGCCCCCGCCTCCCACCCCTGCTCCCCAGCTGACCCCAGGGCGGGGGAGGATTCCCCCAGAGGGGCTGAAGCTCCTCAGGCCAACTGCCCCACGGTAGATGACAGGAAGGAGCTGGTTGTTAGGTGGGGCTCTGGTTTGTACAGCTCAGCTCTCTAAGGGCTCTGATCTGCTCGGACCTCACCAGGCTGGCCCAGAAGGGCAGGCCGGGGTCACCTGCCATTGGACAACACAATGACACCATCCTGGGCCTCACCCTTCTCTCAAAGCCGTCTCAAGAGGCATACAAAGAGTCTTTTCTGTATCCAGCTTGGGATTTCTTGCTGTAAGTCCCACCTATTTCCTTTCTTCCTGCTGGAGTAGCGGAATGGTGTTCATGTGACAAAACAGGCCCTGGCTCTGAGGTCACTTCTGGAGTGTGTTTTTGGATAAATCACTAGTCCTCTCTGGACTTCTAGGCTTGCCTATAAAATGATTGGTTAGAATCCTTTTCTTGCTCCTATCGAATCTAGCCCAGTCACCAGATAACCTTGATCCCAGCTGCAAGAGGAGCAAACCCCCTGGGTGGTCCCGATCCCTTGGGGATGTCATGACAAATAGCGAGCCTCAGCCTCTCCAGGTCATCTCCCACTCTGCTCCTGGACTAACCGTTGCACGGTGTGTGTTTGCTTACTCACCAGGGGCACAGTTGTCCACCAGGGCACCCAGAGCCTTGCCATCCTGCCAGTCTCGATTAAAGTTGGTGATGGGCAGCTGGGGCACCTTGTTCTGAATCCAGCCAAGCAGCCGCTGTTTGGGTGTTTGTTTGCGGGCATCCTCATCATCTTCATCCTCCCACATGGGCATGGAGATGGAGTAGTGAAGGATCAGTGTCCAGATCAGGCCCAGGATCAGCTTCAGGTTCCCATCCACGATGGCCTTGCTGTCTGCAGAGCAAAGAGGACAAGCCAGCTCAGAGAGGTATCCCGTGGTGGTACCCTCCATCTCCGACAGTGCCCCGGAGCAGCTGTTTGAGCGACAGGGTTAGAATCCTCCTCCCTCCGGGACCTATCTTCTCTGCCTACCTTCTCCTTCATTCACTCCTGAGAACCTCACCAGATGCCAAGTTCTTTCTGGTCTCATCTTCAGAAACGGGCTGCTCCCCTCTTTGGCACCCCTTCCTCTACCCCAAGACCATCCCCAGCACTGGGCCAGTCTCCCTCCCATCTACGCAAGTGCCCTAACTGGCTTTGCCCCGAGTCAGGATCTGATGTAGCCTGGCCTGGATAGCCTTGAATCCTGCTCCTCCAGCCTCTACTTCTGAGACCCGGCATCATAGGCACAAGCACCACATCGGGTTACACAGCACTAGGATCAGCTCAGGGTCTCATGGATGTCAGGGGAGCACTCCACCAGCTAAGCCACATCCCTAGGCCCCGTGTTTTAACCGATGATTGACACCCAGGCTGCACATATTAGAGAATATAATCTGATAAGCTCTGACAATCAGCCATACTCACAAAACCGTTGGCATGAAATAAAAATAATAAATACAACCATCACTCCTCAAATTTTCTCATACATAACTTTCTGTGATCCTCCCTCTTGCCTGTTGTGCCCCCATCTTCTGTCTGCTTCCTAGTTTTATATAAATGGGATCGATTGGGACATTGTTCTCCTTTTTCTTTATGTTCTAGCTTCCTTCACTATAGAACTTGAATTTTATCATTTTCTGTTTGTGTGTATATGTGAGCATATGTATGTGTATATGTGTGTGTATACATGAGTGTGTGTATATATGTATGTATATGTGTGTGTGCATGTTTGTTTATGTGTGAGTGTGTATATGTGTGTATACATGTGAGTGTGTGTATATATGTGTGTGAGTATATGTTTGTATATGTGTGAGTGTGTATATGTGGTATACATGTGAGTGTGTATATGTGAGAATATGTATGTGTATATGTGGCATACATGTGAGTGTGTATGTATATGTGTGTGAATGTATGTTTGTATATGTGTGAGTGTGTATATGTGAGTGTATATGTGTATATATGACAGTGTGTGTATATGTGTGTATATGTGTATATATGTACACACACACACATATATATACACACAAGTGTGTGTGTGTGTGTGTGTGTGTGTGTGTATAACAGAAATTGATGTCAGGTGTCTTCTTCAATCATTCCCCATCTCATTTTTAGATAGAACCTCTGTAGGAACCTGAAGCTTAGCAGTTTAGCCAGACTGGCTGGCTGGTCAGGCATCCCCGAGGATTCTTTTCTCTCCGCCTCCCCGTTTTGGGATTCCAGGTGTACCAGCTTTTTACACAGGCATTGGGGATCTGAACTCAGGTCCTCAGACTTGCATCCCAAGTACTTTACCAACCTAGCCATCTCCCGGGATTTTGTTTCTATAGTGGAGCTCGAACTTTCAGGGTCTCAGTAAAAGTGGATGACTATTTTGAAAGCTTAAGTTAAAGTTGAGCAGGACCAGATCAAGCCTGCCTCTATTCTGGTCTGCAAGCTGAAAGGGTTTCTGTAACAGGCAGGTCTGGGGGAGAGAAGGGATACAATATATGCTCAGCCAAACCTTGGAAGTTACATTGCCTAACGCTGAGGGTTAATGGTATTTCACAGGAGGTAGGGGAAATATCACACTCGTGGCCTCAACTCTCAGGGAATACTTTGGACCCCAACTGGTAGACTATAGATTTTGGAATTCATCTTGTCTGAAATCAGCTTCCCTGAGCCCTGCTTGTAGGATGCAAGCAGGGACAGAAGACTCAGTTTTGTTTACTGAGGTTCCAGAGAGACAAGAGGGAGAGACTGGAGGCTCCCCTTACACATCATTTCCTGTTCTCCTTTCCTCAGATTTTGGGGAGCTTGCTAGGGGACAAGGGCCTGGGGAGCCTCTGTCATCCTCCTTTCCTCTCCCACCTGCCCCCCCAGGGCAGAGGAATCTATTGGCCCCACCCCCATCCTCAGGCCCCGAAGTCACTGATTCATTCTTCCCCAGCAGCTCCGCAGCCCGCCCCTTTCCCCTGGCTTCGCTGCAGCACAATGGTTTGGCAGCTCTCAGATTCCATGACACACGGCCTCCCGGTGCTCTCCAACACTCTCTCAAACACGGGTTCACAACACTTTCACACAGACGGGACACCCGGGTACCCCCAGCCGCTCTCACAGCTGCCCAAGCCCAAGTCAGGATCCCAGACCCAGAAGGCTTATTTGCAAACTGGAGCCAGACCCCAGAGAGGGAGACCTTGAAGCCGCAGTGTTGCGAGGGGGTGGAGCTGGAGGGGGGTCATTCATGTTTGCTGGAAAGAGCGGTTTCTCCCTAGCAACTGGCCCTGGGCCAGACAGCAAGTGGTCCCCAGCTTGGGGCAGGAGGGGGCGGGTAGCAGGCCCAGAGTTCCACCCTGGGAGCTATGACCTTCCTCTCCTTCCACCCTCTTAGGAGGGCAGGCAGGGGAGAGGGTGGTGGAGCAGTTCAAGCCAGGCTCCTTCCTGCAGAGCATCCCACCACCTAGTCGCTGCCTGTCGGGGGGGGGGGGGGAGGGATAACCCCAAGGGGTGGGAGGGGCCAGACAGCTAGCTTGTGACCCCCACCCCTTGCCTAGAATAGAGGGGAGGAGACAGGGCTGGCCAAGGGAGGGGCTGGGACAGCTGCTGTCCTTCCAGCCCCTCCCTCAGCTATTGGCTCTCAGAGAAGGAATAGCAACTGGAGAACAGCTGCGGGACAGAGCTGCCTCATAGGCCTCTTTGTTTAGAGGGACTGAGAGGGTGGTGGGGGTTGCACTCCGTGCCGGGGGTAAGAGGGGCAACTAGCTCTTCAAACCCAGCCAGGCCTAGAACTCTTCTTCCAGGTGAACTTAGCTGTCAGCAATCTTTCCAGGCCCCAACTTCCCTTCTAGTGAGAACTCCACCCTCAGGTGCCCGGATGTTCATTCTGTCTTGAGATAGTATCTGGCGGAAGACCCCTTCCCAGTCTAGATAGGATGGGGAGCCAGAAAAAGTAGGGTGAGCCCCTCCCCCTTGCGGTATTCCCTTTCCATCTCCTAGGGACCGCTGTCTGGTGTTTGTACCCCTTCCCTCCAGCCTCAGCCCCAACTCCAGCTCAGCCGCTGAATTGCTGACAGCTTATCTCATCAGCACAGGGTGAGCCACTTGGCCCAAACAGGGCACAATTCCCCTTCCTCTCAGCGGGAACCCTGGAGTTTCCCTCCCGCCCCCAAACTAGCGCTCGTTTCTTCCCCCCTCTACTCTGGGCTGGCCCCTCCGCTGCAGAGCCAAGGGGGCTGGAACCAGGCACCGCCGTGGTGAGGGGGAGGGGAGAGGTGCGCAGGGGAAGGATGAGGCCTGGAGAGGGGCCCACCGCCCCCGCAGCCAGCAGGGAAGGGAGGCTGAGCCATTTCCTATAATGTCTTACAGAGGCTGCAGACTTTCCCCTGAGACCCCACCTGGGACAATCAGTACAGTCTCTCAAGTCCCGATGTGACGGGGGCGTGTGGGGGGTGGCAGCTTGTCTTGAGCCCACCCCGCCACCTTCACACTCATCCAACACTCTCCTAATTCTTAGCCCCCCCCCACACACACCAGGGCCCCCTCCCCCACCCCTTGTCCTCAGGCTTGTCCTTCTGGAAAGCTCAGAGACATCTGCTGTGTCACGGAGACAGGGCTATTTCCAGGCCAGAGCAGGAGGGTGGGGTGTGTGGGGGGTAGTGCTGGGGCTAGAAGAGGTAAGGCCCCGGCAGAAGCCTGGACAGGGCAAAGGGCCCCACACTGATCTCAGCTGCTAATTCAGGAGGCCTGGGGGTGGCCCTAAGGCCCACTAGCGAGTGGACAGACATCTAGTCAAGTAGTGACGTCTCTGGGAGTATCTTGTAGTGGCGGACAACACCTGGCACCATGTACAGTTCCCCTTCTAGGGCCTAGGGTGCATCCTCTCGGAGGGTCCTTCCAGTATAGCCCAGTAGGGTTCTAAGAGTTCACCCAAGGTGCAAACTGGACACCTTAGTCCTGGCGGGGCAGGGCTGTGAGGGGGTGGGGCAGCCTTTTACCACCCAAAGCCCACCACCCTGAGCTTCGGGACTTGCAGGACTAGCGTGTCTCCCCCACCCCCACTCGAACTGACACACCTTCCAAATCTGGTTACACTCAATGACTTCCTCTCTTCCGTTCCCCTCCCTCTAGGGCAGCTTGACCCTTAGCTGCAGCCAATCCCAGGCCAGGGGGTGGGTTGGAACAGGGCACGGACCGTCAGGAGTCTTCCCCCCCCCCCCACCCAGGCTACTGAAGCGACCAGGGCTATCAGGAGTTAAAGCTCCCAGCCCGTCGCTCAACGCCTTTTTAGGTTTCTGAGGCTGGGCTCCGTTTGCCCTAGCCCGGCCAGATCCCAGATGGGGAGCACATGCCTGCTAACTGCCTCACTGGAGCTTCGGGCCACTAGTCTCCTGGCCTCAGGGCACTGAGGACCCAGAGGCGGTTGGGACCTGTCCTAAGTCTGCTTTGCCTAGCAGCGAAGGGAATAGGAAGCCATTTGCTTTCACGGGGGTGGGGGGAGACGCCCCCAGGAATTCACAATGGGCACCAGTCCTGTCCTCTCAAGCATGCGCAAGGGTTGCCCAATGGAAGGAAAAGAAGGGGACACTAAGCAGGTTGGTAGGCGTGGGCCTAGGGAGGCTGAAACTGAGAGGTTCGGTTAACTTCGGAAAGGTTGGACTTCCCAGGGGTGCCAGCTGTCGCTAGAGGGGTGTCAGGGCTGCAGCCTGTGCTAGTGAGGGAGAAACCCAACCAGGGTCCTTTCTTTGGAACCGCTCTCTCCCGGCTCCAGGGACCCACACCTGTGTCCCCTGTCCCAAACCCCGCTGTGACCGTGCCCTGTTGCCCGCACTGACCGATGGACACGAGCTTGATATGTTCGCGCTCCAGGAACTCCAGGGCCACAGACACATTCTCCAGCTTCATCTGGCGGAAGTTGGGGCGCGGGTGGAACTTGCGGTACATGCGTTTCTGGCTGAGCACTTCGAGCAGCGCGATGAGGCGCAGCCCGTCGCTGAGGTCGCGCTGCAGGTCGTTCAGGCGCTTGCCCACACACTTCAGGTGCTCGTTGCACCACCGCGTGAAAGTGTTTTGCTGGATCTTCTTCCATGGCGCGTCCTCCGCTAGGTCCTTCTCGGTCGACGGCATCTCGTCCGCCTCGTCGGCCAGGCCGAGACCGGAGGCGTCCGAGTAGTTGCTGTTGTTCATCATGCTGGCACTGCAGGGGGCCGGGGACTCGGGACTGCGGGTGCTGTCGGGGCGCTGTCGGAGCGGGACACTGCGCTCTCGGAAACTTGTCTTGCGCTCTGGCTGGCGGGGCTCGCGGGCCTCCTGGGCTGAGCTGCTGGGCTGTCCGGCTGGGGCTCTATCTCCCTCCGGGGCGGAGCGGTGCTCTGGAAATGCGGGCCAGGCCCGGGCAGGGGGTTTAAGAAGCCCCCGGGCTGCCGACCTCCCCCCGCAGCGCCCGCGGCCCCGGGGTCCACGTCAGAGCGCCGGCCTCCCAGGAATGCCGCCCGGCCCGCGGGTGGGGGCCGCGCTGAGCCCCACGGCCCCGCCTCCGCCGCCCCTCCTCCACGCAGCCCGCAGGAGCGGGATGGGGTGGGGGCGCTTGCCCCGCGCTTCCCCACGCACACTCTGCACCCCAAATTTAGTCTCAGTCATTTAGGGGTGAAGTACACTCTTTCCACACCCAGACTGAATTAAAGAAATGAATGGGGAAACTGAGGCAGTGGTTAGGGCTTAACACACTCATCTGGTGTTGACAGAATTTTCTAGAGTTGGTGACAGGGCTGTTGACACAGCCTATGAGTCCTGGCTTCTAGCCTGGTGTATTGTCCACCTGTGAACTCAGAAAGGAAGTAAGAGAGTGTGTGTGTAGACAACCCCAGAGGAAGCGGGAACATTGACCAGGACAACTTGGCGGGAGGAGACTGAGTTCAAAGGGATTCCCTTATTTTGCTACTTTGCAAACAGAAACCCCTTGTTTGGAGCACAAACCCAGGGCCCCGGGAGAAAGACCAAGGCTCCTGATCCTGACTCAGGGCCCCCGTCACTAGTTCATTTAGACTTATTGGCTCAGAATGAAGCTGAGCTCAGGAAAAAGGTACCCAGTGAGTCACTTCGTGTGCCACCCCACCACCCCAGTCTGACTCAACCAAGTTGGTGAGGGGAGGGAAAGACTGACCAGGTCGTACCAGGGAGCCCCCTGGGCAGTATGCCCACACGGGCCATCGGGCAGGTCCTCCCAGGAAAAGTAGGAGTGTGCCAAATCGCAGGAAGAGCCCTGGCAGAGGAACCAAGGGAAATGTGACAGGGGCAAGTGGGCATGAAGGGAGCCTAGGCAGGATTGGGCTGAGCATATATAGAGGCATGGAGGATGTTGACAACAGAGAAACTGAAGGCAGGCACAGCAGCCGGTCACAGACAAAGGAAAGAGCTACAAAATGCATCTATATATGAAGGAGCGGTCAGAAGTCCTGACCTCTTCCAGGGTGTGTGTCCTTAGCTTTCCCATCCTTCAAATCGAAGTAAGTTTAGCATTGAAGGAAGACAGTCCCTAACTCAATCCATGTGGTAGCTGAGGCTTGGGATGGTTCTTTGACCTGATAGGTAAATCATTTTTACCTTGCTCCTCTCCTCCCAGTCATAGTGAAAAGGAAGAGGATAGTGAACATCTTTGGGACTGTTTCTTCAAGGGCAGAGTGAAAACCATGCCCATTATGGACTTAAAAAGCAGTGTAGGGGCTTAGAGGGAGGTGGTACTTATGATGACATTTCCATCAATCATTTCTTTTTCTTCTCATCTAATGACAAGGCCTGGTCCTCAGGCAGGGAGCAGGGAGGAGTAGAAAAGGGGCCAGAAACAGGAAAGGAACCTGCAGTGTATGGTGAGTGTGGCAGGGGTGCCTCTGGGGCCCTGAGAATGACAGGAGAGGTATAAATAGCTTGGGCCCTTGCAGCTCATGTTCTGTTGGCTGCCTGTGACGAGGTGCTCAGGAATTCCACTCTCCTGTTGGCAACCCCCCTCCTTGTCTCCCAAATTGTCATTCTCCCCAAGCTACCTCTGTCCCACAGTCCAAACCCCAGCAGGCATCAGCACGGTCTGTTTGAAAGACTGAGCTCTCCCATGGAGCGATGCCTAGCTCTGGAGGCTAGCATCTGGGTCTCACAAGGAAATCTCTCTCTCTCTCTCTCTCTCTCTCTCTCTCTCTCTCT